>NC_069000.1:22627745-22630457 GCF_001194135.2 Octopus bimaculoides
TGTGTGTGTGTGTGTGTGTGTGTGTGTGTGTGTGTGTGTGTGTGTCTGTTTGTCCCCCCAACATCACTTGACAACTGATGCTGGTGTGTTTACGTCCCTGTAACTTAGCGGTTCGGCAAAAAGAAACCAATAGAATAAGTACTAGGCGTCCAAAGAATAAGTCCTGGGGTTGATTTGCTCGACTTAAAGGTGGTGCTCCAGCATGGCTGCAGTCAAATGACTGAAACAAGTAAAAGAGTAAAAGGTAAAAGGGATGTAATGTGTTAGAGAAAGAAACTCGACTGTTTCTTGCAATAAATACATTTAAACCAAAACTTTTTATGGACCCTAAAATATTCCAGTGGATCCCAAATTTACTGTGGATCCCAAATTTACTATTTTGCTTACACAGGCCCTGCAAAATCTTATGTGGACCCACAGGGGTCATGTGAACCCTGGTTGAGAACCACTGCTCTAACGTATACTCTTCAATTGTTACTTTTCCAATGTTACTCTTTTATTAACATTCTTATATTGTTACTTTCCATTGTTACTCCTTCCTGGCTACCACTTCGTATAAACTCTTCCATTGTTATTTTCCATTGTTACTCCTTCCTGGCTACCCTTTCATATAAACTCTTCCATTATTACTTTCTAACCTATACTTTTGCGTTACTACTCTTTCCTAGCTGCTCTTTAATTGCTTCTTTTTATTATTTTTTTTTATCAGAAAGTCTCTAATAAGATAAGAATCAACTTAGTGTAAGGGTCTATGAAGATGGAAAGAATCAAGATGAAAGGAATGAAATTTGTTTAGACTTGAAAGAGTTCAGGACATAAGAAGCAGGTAGGGTAACAAATGAAATGGAAAGAAATTCTAAAGTCTAGCAGTTTAAGAAAAAAAAAGTTACGACTGTAGAAAGACTTCCTTATTTGTGGAAGCACAACAACATTTCGATGAAGACACTGGTATTAATATTACATTTTTACTTATCACCACTTAGCACACTCATCCCATAATTCAATTACGATGAGCCATTGATTTGCATTACCAGCTGATGTATGTTGACTAGAAAAACATAAGAGAGACTGTCTGTCTCTCTCTCTTGTCAGCTTGCAGTGCCACTATCTGGTTTCTGTGACTGAAGTGGAGATAACTGCTCCGAAATGCTTACATCTCACAGTCTGGATAGGTGGCGCTGTGAGCTGATTTTTGGTGTTTACACCATATGTCTACAGCAAGAAATTTTCTCCATGACAAAACATGGTGATGGCTTGTTTACAAGTTTGAATGTGCTTTTAACATATTTGAACTGGTATTAACGTTGCATTTTTACTTATCACTGCTTAGTGCACTCACACTGTGATCTTCAAGTCAGACAAGATGGCACAAAGTAATCTGGAATTAAGAGACAAAATTCACAAGAGCACTTCCTGTGGTAATAACAATAAAAAAAAAAGACTAATACTAAGACATGGTAATGCCATGTTGATGTGACACAAGGGTTGCAGAGTTGAAGCAAGAGAGGAACCAATCAAATTAGGGACTCACTTTTGAACCCAGTCGATTAGATCCAAGTGACCAGATGGAGCACTATCCCAAATATGACAACGGTATCCCATACAATTATGAATGGTAGGCTTGTAAAGATACATCTCCACAGTTCGTCCTTGTATGAAATGCTCTTGTCATATTTGTCTCTTTAATTATTACTCTTTCATTGTTATTCTTTTAATTGTTTACTCTTTAATTAAAGTGGAGGTGCATAGCTTAGTGGTTAGGGTGTTGAACTCATGAGTGTAAGATTGTGGTTTTGATTCCGGGACTGGGTGATGTGTTATGTTCTTGAGCAAGTCACTTCATTTCACATTACTCCAGTCCACCCAGCTGGTAAGAGTAAGTATTCGTGCAACAGACTGACATCCAGTCCAGTGGTATTGTATATATATATATATATATATATATATATATAAACCAAGGAATCCAGAAAACCTTCCATATGAGTCCAAATGATTTGGAAAGGAACTTTATCCTTCAATTGTGACTCTTCCATTGCCATTCTTTAATTGCTGCTCTTTCAGTATTATTCTTTATTTGCTATTCTTTCATTCTTACTCTTTTGTTGCTACTTTCTCATACATATTTTTCATTGTTATTTCTTCATTGTTACTCTTTCATTAATGCTGCATCATTAAGGGTGGTGAGCTGGTAGAATTGTTAGCACACAAGACACAATGCTTACCAGCATCTCATGTCTTGATATTCTGAGATCAAATTCCACCGAAAGTTGACTTTGCCTTTCATCCTTTCAGATTTGATAAAGTTAATACCAGTCAAGTATTGTGGTCGATGTAATCGACTCCCCCTCCCCTCAAAAACTGCTGGCTCTGTGACAAAATTTGAAGCCATTATTGTTGCATTATTTTTATTACAATTATATTATTATTACAATTATTATTATTATTATTATTATTATTATTATTATTCAGTAGTTTTATTTTTATAACGTGCTTTCACTTCACTGTGGTTTGCTGTGATGCTCTTATGGTTACTGTATTGAAAGTGTTTTGTGTAGGATGTGTGCAGTGCCCAGTAGTGTAATTTTCTGTATGTTATATATATTTGTAAGTCCTGTTTTTTTTGTTATGTATTTGTCTGAATATTTTTTTATCATACCTAATGCACCTACTATGATAGGAATTGTTTCTGTTTTTAGATTCCACATTCGAGTT
>NC_069000.1:22632469-22636994 GCF_001194135.2 Octopus bimaculoides
GTAAAGCCGTGTACTGTCTGTAGTAGTGTTTCTAGCTCTTTGTCGTTTTTTGCATATAATTTTAGGTCATCCATATATAGAAGGTGGCTGACTGTTTTTCCATAACATTTGTAACCACATCCAGTTCTATTTAGCAATTTTATTATTATTATTATTATTATTATTATTATTATTATTATTATTATTATTATTAAGGCAGTGAGCTGGCAGAATCATTAGCAAGTTGGACGAAATGCTTAGCAGTATTTCGCTTGCTACTACATTCTGAGTTCAAATTCTGCTGAGGTCAACTTTGCCTTTCATCCTTTCCGGGTTGATAAATTAAATACCAGTGAAACACTGGGGTCGTTGTAATCAATTAGTCCCCTCCCCTAAAATTTCAGGCTTTGTGCCTTTAGTAGAAAAGATTTTTATTATTATTATCATTAACAAACAAAATCCATACATGGATTGAAATTGCATTCACTCATTCATCATGTTAAGTCCCCTCCTTCAAACACTCATACATTGAAACTGATGGGAGTAACCATCATCATCATCATTATTATTATTATTATTATTATTATTATTATTATTATTGTCATTATCATCATTATTATGAGGGTTCCACCAGTGTGCTTTGGTTGTCTAATTGACACTTAATGTGACTGTAACCTAAGCAAGAGATCAATTTAGCAGCATTTCATCTGGATTTACATTCTGAGTTCAGAAAAAAAAAACAAAAAAAAAACTCTCATGCTTCCTGATATTCGCCAACACTGCACCTGATATCCCCCACTCCATACGCATGCACACATGTATATTATGACTCATACACTGTTCCCTTTCCTCACTTTTGTACTTAAGTCTATGTACTATACATACACCTTTGGTGAATTATAGTGCACCTGAGCACTATACACAACAATTTTATTATCATCATTATTATTATTACTATTATTATTATTATTATTATTATTATTATTATGATTATTATGATATGTTTGAAATTTGCTTTGTACTTGTGCAAGTTGTCTCCAAGTCTCACCCAGAGACCTCAAGAGACAAGTTAGAAGTTCAAGTTGGTGTCATGCCTAGAGTGCCATATATTTGATTTTGTACAAAGTATTGTTCTAGAGAAGGCTTAAGAAAACAAGAAAATTATGAGTTTGTTTTAAAATTTGAGATTACATAGTATTTTATGGAAGATATGGACAGTTTCCATGGGCACTATCTTTTGAATTTCTGCCATCTTAGGGTTTCCTGGTATTTGAGCTAGGTAGAAATCGGCCCCTTTTGCTATCATTCCTAGGGCACCTATGGCAACAGGTATTGTTTTAGTCCTGAGGTTCCACATTTTGCCAATTTCTATTTCAAGATTCTTATACTTGCTCAGTTTTCTTGGCATGTCTTGACAGATACCTTTATGTCGATTGGGACAATCATATCAATGAGGAGGCATGATTTTTGTCTGAAGTCTGTCTTTTATTATCATTATTATCATCACCATTATCATCATCATCATCATCATCATCATCATCATCATCATCATCATCATCATCATCATCATCATCATTATTATTATCCTGTTGAGGTTAACTTCGTCTTTCATCCTTTCGGGGTTTAATAAAATAATTACCAGTCAAGTGCTGAGGTTGAAGCAATTGGTTTTCCTTTCCATTTCAAAACTGGTGGCGCTGAACCAAAATTTGAAACCATTCCATTTCCTGCAAGAGACTATCAACTCCACTACTTATCTCCAAGCTTGGTACTTATTTTGCCCAACTATTATGATGATACAGACTGTAGACATAGGCAGATACACACACACACACACACACACACACACACAAACACACACAAATAAACACACACATATGCACACATACACACACATACAAACACACATATGCACACAGGCAAACACACACACATACACACACAAGCGCATACACACACATGCACACACACAAAAAATAAACCCACACATACACACTCATACATGCACACATATACACATACCCCCGCACACACAAATACACACACACACACATACATGTGCTCACACACACGTGTTCACACACAGACAAACACATCATTGGCTTCCATACAGATTTAGTCAACAAGATTTCTCTCCTGTGGCATTGGTCAACCTAAGGTTATAGAAGAAAAACCACTTGCCTAAAGCAAGTGCCCCATACTGAGATTGAACCTGAAACCATTTGCCAGAGAAGTAAACTTCTTACCCACACAGCTACACCTGCGACCTATAATGGAAACCTCAAGATAAACCAATGAGTGACATTTTTATTCTGGTTTATCATTTAAATATTGACTACTACCACTACTACTACTACTACTACTGCTGCTGTGGTTGTGTTGGTTGTGGTAGTGTTGGAAGTGGTGGCTACCACCATTATGATCACTACTACCACCACTGCAAATACTACTATCTTATTATCTCTCCTACCACTACCACCATCGCCATCACCATCAGCAATGAATGTGTAAATTTTATTAATATTTCAACTTCTAGGAAATAATTAGATTTGAGAGAAGCTGCAATGATAATAATAATGATAATAATAATAATAATAATAATAATAATAATAACTGTGATGGCCATGATGATGATGATGATGATAATGTAATAATAACAGTAATAGAAAATAGAAACAACAACTAATGATGATAATGATGATGGTGATGAGGATGATGACGACGACAATGATGACGACGATGATGATGATGACGATGATGATGACGATGATAACGATGATGGTGATGATTGTGGTGGCTGTGGTGATGGCGATGATGATGATGATAACGACCAGGATAAGAAGAAAATGATAATGATGACAACGATGATTATTACAATGATGACGACAATGATGACAAGGAGGAGGAAGCAGCGATAATGATGTCGTGATGGTGCTTGTGATTTCGATGTCTGTATTAGTAGTATTGAAAATTGACATGATGATGATGATGATGATGATGAGGATGATGACAATGATGATGATCATCATCATGATCATGTTGGTGTTGATGATGATGATGATGGTAATAATAATGATAATGAATTTTATGATAAAGTTGATGATAATGATGATATGGACAATAAGGATGTTGATGGTACTGATGATAGTAGCAGCAAATGTTAGTGTTGTTGCTGTAGTAGATGTTGTTGCTGTTGTTGTTGTTGTTGTTGTTGTTGTTGTTGTTGCTGATGCTGTTTAGGGCGGTGGTGGTGGTAGTGGTCATAATATAATTTTAGTTTTAATATGACATCAAAATCCGATTTGAATATTTTCTTGTGAAAATAAATAAACAAACAAATAAATAAACATTTCAACAAAAACAAAACACTAGAAAAATATATATGTAAAAAAAAAAATGCATGTAATTAAAATATGAAAGAAAATTACCTCAAACTGCACTAAATTGACTTAAATTTCAGCAAGCTTCAAGATTTTCTGATCACAGCGATCTTTATCTATCTATCTGTCTGTCTGTCTGTCTACCTATGTATCTGTCTGTCTATCTATCTATCTATCTATCTATCTATCTATCTATCTATCTTTTTATCTGTCTGTCTATCTATCTATCTATTTATCTACCTACCTACATACCTACCTCTCTCTTTCTATATCTAACTATCTTTTCTCCCTCTCTCTCTCTCTATATATATAGAGTGAGAGAGAGGGAGAAAAAGATAGATAGATAGGTTGGTAGGGAGGTATATATATGTTTGTATGTCTCTCTCTCTCTCTCTCTCTCTCTCTCTCTGTATATATATATATATATATATATATATATATATATATATATATATATGTATGTATAAATATATAAATGTATATAAACGAATCTGTATCTATATATATTGTATATATATATGTATGTATGTAAGTATGTATATATCTGTATGTATGCATGTATGTATGTACGTACGTGCACACACATATTAATATTTGTGTGAATATTTATTTACCTTCTTTTTACTTCAGCTATTGATGGTAATGTTTGTTGACATTACCTGTCAACCAAATTTGTCCTCTAGCTCAGTGCTTTTGAAGAAATATGAAATAAAAATATCACTTACCTGAAAAACAGGTAAGGTTTAATGATAGGAAAAGGGGATCTGGCTGAAATATGTCTGAATATGTATGCATTTAACCTATCTTAGCATAGAAAACAAATGAATAAACCCATATATATATATATATATATATACACATACTTTTATTAAAGCTGCAAAATTATCACAAACACTGTTACTCAGAGTTTCACGTTCCTGTTCATCAGGCAGTTGTGATGAAAACTGAATTAGAATTGTGATGGTACATGTAATATAGTGCATATATATATACATACATACATACACACACACACACACACACACACACACACACACACATATATATATATATATATATATATATATATATATATACACTCTCTGAGTGGTTGGCGTTAGGAAGGGCATCCAGCTGTAGAAACTCTGCCAAATTTAGATTGGAGCCTGGTGTTGCCATCCGGTTTC
>NC_069000.1:22638224-22641206 GCF_001194135.2 Octopus bimaculoides
GTCTTCAACACCTCCATCACCTCCAGCCTCCAGTTCCAGAACCCGCAACCACCAACACCACCACTGCCACCGTCACCGCCGCCACTACCACCAACACTGCCACCACTGCCACTACTGTTGCCACCACCTTTGCGTTCCTTCTCTGTCTGTTATGTCCAGTGAGTCATGGAATATAATTACGGCAGAGAGAGAATTTTCTTGTTAGCAATTTTAAATAACTGCTTTGTAAATGTAATTGAATAAGTGAGCTGGGGTGTGGAGTCGGGGGGGAGGGTATCCTGTTGTTGATATTGGATGCCCCCCCACACTCACACTCACACACACACACACACACCTCCCTACACACATGCAAACTGTAAATAGATGCCAACTGGATGGACAGTGGTCTATCAATCTATATAATAATAGTCTAAAAGAATGGATGGGGAAAGAGGGGGGAAATACCCTGAGATGTCTTCTGCCTGAGAAAGGAACAGTAAAGTTGAGTGTTAGCATTCTTGAGGCAGTCACTCAAGAAATTTTAGATAATTAGTGATATGAGTAAATTTAGACAAAAATAATAAGACAAACAAATAAAAAGCAAAGGAGGCAACCTTGAAATTTTGATTAATTAAAAGTTAATAATTAATTAAATTAATTAAACAAGGTGGAGTGTGAATCTGAACTTTGATAGTAGGGTGACAACTGTGAACATGTTTCGGTCTTATTTAGCCTCATTAGTGAAGCTCAATCTAAATGTTTCTACAGGATTTGTAGGAAATGTTTCTACATGTCTGACAAAGTCTGTATACTATATTTAACAGTCAACACCGAGAATTGTTTTAGCTTATAAGAATGACTAGAGAAAAAATATGCAGCAATAAGTTATTGTTTTAATCATGCTAGTGCCCAATTTTACTACTAAGTTTTCATGCAACAAGCATCTCTGAATATGTTTCTGCAACCTTTGTTATAAGTTACTCTTTTTTTACTTGTTTCAGTCATTTGACTGCGGCCATGCTGGAGCACCGCCTTTTAGTCGAGCAAATCGACCCCAGGACTTATTCTTTGGAAGCCTAGTACTTATTCTATCAGTCTCTTTTGCTGAACCGCTAAGTTACGGGGGCGTAAACACACCACCATTGGTTGTCAAGCGATGCTGTGGGGGACAAACACAGACACACAAACATATACACACACACATATACATATATATACATATATACGACGGGCTTCTTTCAGTTTCCGTCTACCAAATCCACTCACAAGGCTTTGGTCAGCTCGAGGCTATAGTAGAAGACACTTGCCCAAGGTGCCACGCAGTGAGAATGAACCCAGAACCATGTGGTTGGTAAGCAGGCTACTTACCACACAGCTAAAACTAATTTTTGTTCATTTACAAAATTCTTATTTAGAGTTTTCAAGTCATGTAATATTTTTAATAATAACAATTAGATTATAGTTTACTGACGAGGTTTAATAAGGTTGAAATATGTCTACAGTTGTTATTGTGCTGCTAAAGATCAGATTCAGTACCCCACGTTCAAACCAAAGCCACTCATTCTCTCCAAATGTTTCTCTCTTCCATGGCAGTTTTCTGGTTTTCTTTTTGTAACTCAACGTTGCAATAGAATTGATCTCTGTACAACATTCAAAACTGTCTGAGCTGAGAATTCCCATGACTTTGTAATCCACAAAAGGAGTCTACTCTCCCATTCATCTTTACTTTAATAGCAGATACCAGCATATCTTCTGCTCTGATCTTGTCTTGAATGATTGAACATATGTTGAGGGATATAGTTCTATAAAGCTCTTCTCTCACTGGATGTTGTTCCCATGATTTACAGAGAACTGTATGCAGCCTTACGTGTGTAAGCCACATCAAGCTTATCTTCTATCTTTTTATCAGAGTGTCCATGCTGATGAACCATTAAAGAAGAACTAATCCCACTTTGGCTCTAAAGAAATTCCTTTTCATCCAGTCAGGCAGTGTAGACTTTATATGTCTAGTTCACTCTATGCTTTTGCTAAGTAGATTCATACATATTTTTCAGTGGATGATATATCACTTCTGACATAAGTGAAATGCTTAACTTCCTTCAGAGGTGTACCACTCAGTTAGTTGATCTGATCATGCTGGTTAAAGTATTCAATGTTTCAAAGTTTGGAGGACTGAATTTCTACAATCAATTAATTTCTATTAACAGAGTTGTCTCCCTTGCTGTTTCAGACAAGAATTACTTAGCAGATAATAATTCTCTTTACTATAGATGCAACATTAGCTTAAAATTTTGGCACAAGGCCAGCACTTTTGGGGAAGGGTAGGTAAGTTGATTTCATCAACCCAAGTGTTCAACTGGTACTTATTTTATCAACTCCGAGAAGATGAAAGTCAAAGTTGATCTCAGTGGAATTTGAATTCAGAATATAAAGATGGACGAAACGTCGCTAAGCATTTTGCCTGGTATGCTTACGATTCTGCCATCTCACCAACTTACTATAGGTGCAATACTGATAAATTAAAATTTCTTGTATAACCGCATTAAGTATGCTAATACTACAACCTATCACCACAACTACTATGAGCCTTTCCAAGGTCACTCAACCTGCTAGAGATAGCAACCAAATCTCTCTCCAATAAAAACAATGCAGAACACCTACCATATTAAACAAGGTAGGGTATAAAGGATAATGTAGACTAGATAACCCTAAAAAGATGGGATGGTCACAGTTGGAATATTAGTGATCATAGGCTTTTCCAGTTGAGGTTAGCCTGTAGCTTAACAACAACAACAACCACAACAACATCATCACTGCTGCTGCCACCACCCGCGCTGCTGCCACCACTATCGCTGCTGCCACTACCACCACTGCTGCCGCCACCGTCACCACTGCCGCCACCACTACTGCCACCACCACCGCTGCCGCCACCACCGCCGCTGCAACCACCACCACTACTGCCACCACCGCTGCCACTACCACCACCGCTGCTGCTACCACCAC
>NC_069000.1:22641268-22651052 GCF_001194135.2 Octopus bimaculoides
CTGCTGCCGCCACCACTGCTGCCACCACCACCACCACCATCATCACCCCCCACCACCACCACATTTTGTATGTTCTTTAAATCTTGGTTCTAAATGACATTAAAACTGACTGTCGTTAGCTTAATTGCTGTTCATTATATCTTGTCTCTGACAGAACACAACATTAAACATGACAGAACAAGCCAAACTTTTCAGCATTCTTCGCCCAGTAATATGGCCATATTTCTTATATTAATCATCATGTATTTTGTTACTATTATATATATTTTACTAGTAACCTGATACATTTTTGTTTTTTTTACTAATAACTAAATATATCATGTATTTTCTACTGAATCCTGATGTACGATATATTTTAATAACAACCAGATATGCCATGTGCTTTACTGATAACCTCATATGTTATGTATTTTATTGAGCACGTTATATACCAAGTGTTTTATTGAGAAATTGATATACCAAATGTTTCTCTGTAAATATGATATCCTGTGGGTTTCACTGATAACATGATAAACCATATGCTTTACTGATAACATGATAAATGCACATATATATTTACATACATACATACATACACACATACACAGACACAAACACATACACAAACATACACACACACATATATATATATATTTACTCTCACACACACACACACATACACAAATATATACATATACATATATATATTCACATATATAGATACATGCATGTATATGTGTATATATATGTGTGTGTGTGCATATATATTATTGATAACTTGGTTTACCAAATGTTTTACTAACAACCAGATTTACTGTTAGTTTCACTGATCTGATAACTTGTACCACCTCACTGATAACTTGATATCCCATACATTTTTGTGCTAACAGGATATAGTGTGTATTTTACTGATAAGCTGATATACTAGATGTTTTACTAATTACTCAGTGTACGATATATTTTACTGGAAGTATGATCTACCAAATGTGTCAGTGATAATTTGATATATATTACATCGCATAGATAACTCTATATGTTGTGTGTCTCATCAGTGACTCTATATACAGTGTGAGAATGCTCGATATACCTTTGTTGTTTATCATACTGAGTTATTTTTATCTAATATTACAAGACAGAGGATATTGCTAACACAATGCTAAAAGCATTTCTAAAGTCTATCTAGACAATAGCCATTGAAATTATGCTAATGTAGGCATTGACATGGCTGTGTGGTAAAAAGTTTGCTTCCCAACATCATGGTTGCAGGCTCTGTTCCACTGCATGACACTTTGAGCGAGTGTTGACCAAAGCTTTGAAAGTGGATTTGATTGATGGAAACTGAAAGACGCCTGTCATATACTCTTTTATTCTTTAATTTGTTTCAGTCATTTGACTGTGGCCATGCTGGAACACCGCCTTTAGTCAAACAGTGCTTGGAAGTAACATGTGTAACATGTGTTTATCGCATTATCCATGACAGAGAAAGTTGAGCAGAGAATCTGCATCAAATGTTGCCAAAAGCTTGGCGATATCTGTTCAGAGGCCTACACAGAGTTTTCAACAAGTTTTCATCATTCTCGACACAATCAACAAGATTCTGAGCAACTGAAACCCTGAGTGCCTCTTTGGTCAGCTGAAAGCAGTTTTGGTACAAACTTGGTAGACATGCGTCTCATACCCAAATCTTCAGTAATAATGCACTGAACTGAACTGTAACTAATCTGCACATCCTCTGATAACTCACAGATGGTGATTCAATGATTTCCCCTCGCAGCTGCACACACATCTGTGATGTTTATCTCAGTTCTGCTGCTTGCAGGTCTTCCAGAATGTTCGTCACTATCGACATTTTTAGGCCATCTTGGAAACGTCTGAACCACTCATACACTTGTGTGCGACTCAAACACTCCTCTCCATACACTTTCTGCAACTTTGTTTAGGCCTCTGAGGCGGTATCACCATGACAACTTACTCTGTGATGGTCAATGTGACAATCATATGCTACACATGTTACTTCCAAAAACTGCTGTAAACACCGGAAGTGAGCTAGAATGTTAAAACTTGGTGCACATATACAGCAGAGATTAAGGTCAATCTTTGCCAAACAGCTTCACTCTGTGTACTTTAGCTTCATTACTATGGCAACAGTCCGGATACTTATTGATCAGATCGCGCGTGTGTGTGTGTGTGTGTGTGTGTGTATATATATATATATATATATATATACACATATATAATGGAGAAATGGAGAAATATATATTTATATATAATGGAGAAATTATATATAAGATGTATAACTAGATGCATAACATCCATTTTCCCTGCTGGCATAGGTTAGAGACTTTGACTGGAGTTGGTAAACCAGAGAGCTGCACCATGCTCCAGTCTGTTTTGGCTTGGTTTCTACAGCTGGATGCCCTTCCTGATGCCCACCACTTTACATGTCACCAGCACAGGTGCCTTTTATGTGTCACCAGCACTTACTAGGACCATGATTTCACTTAGTTTGATGTCTTCTCAACCATAGCAAATCGACAGAAATATATAATGATCTCCAGGTTATGATGAAAGTCTGAGAAGACATGAAATTAATCAGATTGATCCAGAGTTTTCTAGCTTTAGGCAGAAATGTGATAGAGTTACTGTGATTACTTTTCATAGAATTGCTGAAATTATACTTGGAGTTTCCCTTGCGATAGCAGTTATCATGAGGGAGATAATCATTTCTTCATAATACAAAGTGGGATAAGAAATCAAAGAGCTAGAAGTGGTACAAAATTCTCATGTTTGAATAATCCAAAATTATGTGTAATGCATCATTAGTTAATTCTTATTATCAGTATGTTGCACTTTTATGCAAACTAGTTGGATCACTTTAATTGTTTGACTTTGTATAAATTATAAATAGCTTTTAATCTATGAACAGAAGATGGGTATTCTTTCTCTGATGAAGATATAAGAAGACTTGAAACTAAAACAAGTGAGCTCAATCCTACTTTTTCACCAAATAGAAAAAATAAAATCTGTAATGCAACTATTTTTATTTTTTACAATCCATATCAAAGCTAAAGCTAAATATTCCTCAAAGATAACTAGACATTATGTCACATTTTGAATTATATATCTCATCATCATAAATAAAATCATTTTGTATTCATTACTTGCATAGGTTGAACCAGTCATCTTCAGCACAGCATCTCTCCATTACTAGAGTCCTTTGTTATTTTCTTTGTGAGGTCCAGTGTCCAAAGACTACCTTCCTTTTCATGTTTTTCTCATTCTTCCTCAGCAGGTTCCTTCCAGTTGAATTGCTTGGGACTTCTTTACCCATCTACCATTCTCTAAATGCATCACATGTCTATACTAGTGTAGTCACCTCTCTTGCATGGAATACCTTGTTTCATCAGTTTTTCTCTCAGCCCATTTCTACCCTGTTCTTCATTACACATCCAGTAGAACATGTTTAAATCATTTCTTTCCAGACTTCACATATCCTCTGCTTTCATTTCCTTTATTTTGCCACTATGCAATATCATGTTTAATACACAAGCTTTGTACAATCTACCTTTCACTTAGAGACTAAATCTCTTTGTTGCCAGTGGAACTAATAACTCTGAATTGTTTCAATTTGTTCCTATTTTAGTATCATTCATTTGAAACATTCACCTCAAATTCAGTAAGTTACCTACACAAGCCGAAACTATCAATAATTTATAGGGATTTGGAATAGTTTATTTCATCAGTGATTTTACTGTTAACTACTCCTGCACTGGAATCCCATTGAATCAACTCTGTGGTCTTTCTAATGGGATTCTTTCAATCAGATTCTAGTGCAGCTGTGATCAGCTGAGTCCATGGTATCAAGAATAAACCAGCCTGCAGATTCATGCAGTTTGACATTTTTTACTTTTATTCTTGTATGCATGTATGTACTCTTGTATGCATATACTCTTTTACTTCTTTCAGTCATTTGACTGTGGCCATGCTGGAGCACCGCCATTAGTCAAGGAAATCGGCCTCAGGACTTATTCTTTGTAAGCCTAGTACTTACTCTATCGGTCTCTTGTGCCGAACCGCTAAGTTACATGGACGTAAACACACCACCATTAGTTGTCAAACGATGCTGGGGGGGGGGGGTGCAAACACAGACACACAAACATATACACACACATATATATATATACATATATACGGCAGGCTTCTTTCAGTTACCATCTACCAAATCCACTCACAAGGCTTTGGTTGGCCCGAAGCTATAGTAGAAGACACTTGCCCAAGGTGCCATGCAGTGGGACTGAACCTGAAACCATGTGGTTGGTAAGCAAGCTACTTACCACACAGCTAATATATATGGTTGTTGTCTACTCTGTATGCAGAGTCTGACAACTTCTTCTTCCTACACTTTAGATCCATCATGGCATCTGATGTGGCTTTTTAAACCAGACAATGTATTGAAAAGACACCCACATAGATTGCATATCTGATTTGGACCAGCAGGAGTTGCAGTTAAGTTGTGATCTTTGTGGATCTTAAAATGTCTTTTGAGGCCTCTCTTAGATCTGCAGACCTTATGGCATACACAACTTTGAAAGGTGTGTGCAGATATATAGTTAGAATAGTTGGTGTAGGTTCGTTTTTCATGGGTCCACAATTGAGATTGGAACCCTTTTCATTCTCATTTGAAAGTATTTGTACTTTCCTTTTGCTCTTTATCCATCTGGCACAACCAGAAGAGTAGTGCCATAGAATTTAAAGTCATTAGACTTTCAATATGCTGAAACTATGCTACAACCTAGTCTCTATGACTGATGAGAGGATTTCCATGTTTATTTGTCCTTCGTTCTTTTCTGTTGACAACTACTGTGTTGGATTTTGATTTTTTTACACACATACACATGTATGTGTGTATGTTTGTGTGTATGTATGTATGCATGTAAATATATACATGTATTATCATATATGTATTGTCTATGTATTATGTAAGTGTATGTATATATATATATATATATATATATATATATATATATATATATATATATATATATATATATATATATATAGGTAGATAGATAGATAGATAGATAGATAGATATGTATATGTATATATATATATGTATATATGTATATATATATATGTGTGCGTATGTGTGTATATATATAAATATATATTGATAGATATAGATCGATAGATAGATAGATATATAGATAGATAGCTAGACAGACAGACAGATAGATAAAGAGGGAGGAAGAGAGGGGAAGATGGAGACTGAGACAATTACAAAGGGGGCATACAGATGGATTCACAGATATCAAGGTTTACCTAAACAGAAAAATAGAAAGATAAATACAAAAAGAGATAAAGAGACAGTCGACAGATGACAGAGAGAAAGAGAGAGAGTGGGAGTGAGAGAGAGTGGGGGAGACAGAGTGAGGGAGGGAAAGAGACAGCCAGTATAAGGACACAAGGAGGAAGAGAGGGGAGGGGTATAGTCATAGAAAACTTATTTTATATTTGTGACTCATTTTTGCAGGAATTCATCTCCCTGAACCTTTTACACTGTCCTACCTTTCACCTCCTCAACATACATACATGCATCCATGCATCCATGTATGCATACATGCATACATGTATGCATACATTCTTTCATACACACATACATTCGTACATACATTCATTCATACATACATGCATTCATACATACATGCATATGTATATATATACATACATACCATTCAAACATACGTACATACATAGTTACATGCATACATATATGCATACATATGGACGTTCATACATATGCATATACATTCAAACATAAAATATGCATTGATACATACACATACATATGTCCATATCTACAGATATTCATACATATATAAATACATATATATACACATGTGCTTATATACACACCTACACATATGCAACCATGCATACATGCACACATGCATACATGCACACATGCATACATGCACACATGCATACATGCACACATGCATACACATATTCATACATGCAGACATACTCACATATATACAACCATACACACACACATGCATACATGCACACATAGACACATACATATACACAAACACATATATATGCATTCATACACGCATACATAGACATACAGACACACTCATACATATTTACATACCTACCTACATACATACGTACATACATACATATATATATACAAACATACATACTTACATACATACATGTTTGCATGCATACATACACACATATGCATGCATACATATATACGCATACACACACCTACATAGCTACATACATACATACATACATACACACATACATACATGCATACATACATGCATACATACTTCTGAAATCCAAAAGATGATGCAAAAATAAACAATAAAAGAAAGAAAGAAAGGAGGAAAGGAAGAAAGAAAGAAAGAAAGAAAGAAAGAAAGAAAGAAAGAAAGAAAGAAATGAAGAAAGGAAGAAAGAAAGAAATGAAGAAATGAAGAAAGAAAGAAAGAAAGAAAGAAAGACAATTTAATGATGGTGGATACATCTGGCTGGTTGGCTTCATACATTTTAAACTGCCGTCTTAATTTAATGCTTGCATGAACATAAATATTGATGAATTAGTAAAAGTAAATAGTTTATTATTGTATAAGAGGAGGATGAATAAAGGTTACTTGGTGGGGTGGGTAGCATGTGTTGGTGGTGGTGCTGATGTTGGTGGTGGTGTTGGTGATGACAACTGGAGTAGTAGTGGCTTTGGTGGGAGTATATGATTTTGCTAGTGGTGGTGGTGGTGAGACTGCAGAAGTGGTGAGTCTTTACTTGTGGTGTCATGACATGAAGACAATGTTGGCACCGTACATATTGTAAGTATACCCCAACAGAGAGACGGATAGTTATCAACCTTCGTATGACTGCTCAAGGTGCATTCCAGAAGTTTTGAGACTTTTTCAAGAGAGACATTCATTGGTCTCATAGAAGTACAATGGTCTAATATCCTTCAAAGTAGAATCCTCTGACTTCAATGCACTTCTTGTATTGCTCCACCCACTTCATGAAGGCCCCAAGGAAGTTCTCTGAAGTGAAGATGTCCAGGACCCTTGCTACAATCTCTTTATTTTCTCCTTCAACATGCCCATCTCTGTCAATGGAATTATGGGCTGGTGCATTGCCTTGGTGCAGGTACTCTGGTCTTTTGGAATGAAATCTTTTCCCTGAACTCTCCTGAAACCTGCACAAAGTACTCTTTGTTAGCTGTCCGGCCAGAGTTAACCCAGTGGATATAGATAATGCCCTCGCGGTCAAAAAAAGGGGATTGCCATGAGCTTCCCAATGGCTTGCTTTGCCTGGCCTCTTGTGCTAGTGGAGAACAGATACTCATCTCATACAAGTTAATCCATAAGCAGTTTGGAGCATCCATAAGTTTCTGTTGCATTTTTGCCCAGTTTAACACAAAACTTTATTACATAGCAAGCTTCCCAAAATGTCTTCACATCCTGGCTGCATTCTGAAAACTAGTCAGCTGTGACAAGTAGTGTTTAGTAGGCTATGTTCAAAGTGCTGTTATAGCCATCTCTTTCAATCTAGAATAAGAAAAGTTAACAGATCAGCTTATTAGATGTATAGTAATGATACAATGAAATTGCAATGACGTAGGACAGTTAAAATCAGTCTCTCCTAAAAAAAGAGTCTCAAAACCGTTGGAATGTAACATGTACATCATGAAATAGTTCATGTAATACAACTATCATCATTGTCATGGATACATTATGTTCCTGAAAATCTTGCTGTAATTTAGAATTCCATTATGTGAAGCCTATTTTCCTAATAATTTCCATGTTTTGGAAATTCCATGTGGTAACAAGATTTTCAAGAATGCAACATTTGTGTAATTCTGAGGATTCCTGAACATATACCCATTTATCCATTTGCTCTTCCCTCTATTCCTGGAAGGGTTGTTGGGATAGATTCCATAGGGTCCTATCAGAAGCAACCATCAATAGATTCTCCAACTGGAACACCAAACGTGACTAACTGAGTCTAATGATATTAACCAGTCATTGTTCTTGATCTACCCCTAGATCTCCTACCAGTTGACTTGGCTTGAAGAATCCACTTTGTGATTCTTTCCTTGTGACATTCTGATCACATGATTGTAGCACTGGAACGATGACCTCTCAATGTGGAGAAGTAACACCTTGATCTGAAGTGCCTCCCTGATCTCTGAGCTGCACACCCTTTCAAGTACGTATGTTCATGTGTGTAGGTGTATGTATATACTCCAGAGACCCTTTAGAGGAACCCCATTTTGACAGCTTCTATTCACAGTTGCACTCTTTCAGTTCTTACCCAACTATCATAACCATAAGTAAGGATTAGCATGAAAACCGAATTGAAGATAGCAAGTTTGACTTTCTAATCAACTTCTCTTCTGAGGATTGAATGTTGGAGCTGGCACCTGTAATTCTAGCATCAAATTCAGCCACCTTTCTTTAATCCCTAATGAAAATGGCCCTAAAATACTTACACTTCTCCACTTGTCTCAGTGATGTTCTTACTAAGATGCAGATTGCACTGGAAAGACTTTCTTAAGAGGACCAATGTCTCAATCTTCGCAGTACTAATTTGCATCCCTGCTTTGCAGCACTCAACAACAAACCCTTCAAGTCCGTGTTGGGGATCACCTTCTGATGAACCCACTAGCAACATGTCATCTGCAAATATCAGCCGACTAATCCTTCATCCTTCCACTGTGATACCGCTTCTACAATGGCTGCACATGTCAATCCAGTTCATAAAAATTATGGAAAAGAAGTGACAATATACTTACTTTCCAAAGTCCAACACCCACGGGGAAAGGTTTCAGCATAGGGTTCCTATATAGCAGCCATGTCAGCATGAATGCCCTTGTGGGGCTAAACCCTTATTCTGCAGATACTTGATAACAGCACCATGCCTATGAGTTACTTTTGAAGTCTTTTTTGAAGAGTCAGATGCTAGTTTACCTGGAAAGAAACAATGCAGTTATTAATAAGGAGAGCTGAAATTAATGCACGCAAGATTTCACAGCTCCAGCATCAATCCTTCATAGTCAGTCTGTGAACGTTTTAGTCCACCTTTGTATAACACAGATTACTTCGGTGTTAGGTATCAAGGCAATTTACTTGTTGAGTGTCAAGCTCTGCATATTTCTCCACACATTACACTGAGGGTTTACCTAGCATTGATGTGCTTTGCACTTCCAAGTAGTTATGAGGGATTTCTGAATGCCTTCACAGATTGAGGAGTTTGGTTGTGCAGTTTACAACCTAACTCCTTGGAATTCCGCTTTGCTCTTAGACGCTTTCCTATATCTCAATGTTGCCAGAATGGTTTTTGGAGAAAGAGATACACAGTCTGGTGAAGTCTGAGAACTGGCAAATGTAATGTGTGGTGACTACAAAGCTACAAGTCAACAGCTATTTATAATGTTAATTTTATTTGCTGTTTTATTGTCTTGTTTCAGTCATTTTGCTGTCAAACACACATAACTGGGTAGTTATGGCGAATAAGCTCTGATATGTTTATTAGCCATAATGTAAACATGGTGTGTAAGATAATGATAGGGTAGTTCAGTTGATCAAACAACTAGCATATACATTGTCAAAACTGATGGGGGTTCATTAACTTTTTACTTTTACCACATGCACATATATAAACACACACACACATATATATAAATATGTATGTGTATATATTATATATATACATATACATATACATATATATATATATATATATATATATATATATATATATATATATATA
>NC_069000.1:22651261-22652681 GCF_001194135.2 Octopus bimaculoides
TATACATCTGCTTCTAAACAAGGAATTAGTCAAGTACAGAGCAGTAATAAGGAAAAAGAGATGACAAAACAATAAATTAATATCTTAAGAACTTCATTAGCTTACAGTTGTTTCCACTATAAGATGTGGTGGACTTACAGTTGAGTGCCTGAGTAACACCTTACAGCTTCATCAGAGCCTCAATATGCTAATAAAGTTCTTAAGATAATTGCTTATTCCTTAGTCATCTCTTTTCCCTTATATATATAGAGAGAGAGAGAAAGAGAAAGAGAGAGAAATATATATACACAGGCAAAGAGACATATATATGACTATGCTTATATTATCTAGTTTGACAGTATGTATGTAAGTATGTATGCATATGTGCATGTGTGCACATGTGTGTATGTGTGTGTTTGTGTGCAATATATTAACCATTTCCAAATGTATGTAAAAAGTTCTTTGATTCAACACCACACTGCATACTACTGAATGTATCTATAAACTTTATTTTTTTTTGCAAACTCTGTGATGTACAGACAGATGTAGACATCTTTATCTTTATACACAATATCTCAACATCTTGCATGAACAGAAAAAGTGAGCTCAGTCAGATTAATTTCAATCATATCTTGAGATTTCATCAGTAACTGTGAATCCTATTTAAATGTCCACAGTTACTACTTAAACACTAATTCTACTTCTAAACCCACTATTACAAAGGACTTAATTAAATTGGATTGATCAGGTTTTGTATATATAACACATTCTTGGAAGTTCATTCAATTAATAGCTTAATGATGCATTAATAGTGTTATGTTTAAATATTATGCTGTTCTATGTAATATATCCATAGATTTCTTTTTTGCTAATACTGTATGTATTAAGCAGATGTAAACATCTAGTGTCTTTCTATATAATAACTTCAGTGACTAAAAGAAACCAACTCAATGTAGTCTGACTGATTCCCATGCAACACCTATTTATGAAGAAATTGTATTTAGCGATAAAATGTGTGTGTTATGTATGTGTCTATGTATATGTAAATATACTCTAATATTAAATCGTCCAAAATAGAGATGGGATTCAGTGTTCCCATGTAGTACATTTGAACAATTGTAAAGATCTTTTGTTACATGAAACCACTGGTAGCCTTGTTAACCCACAAATAAAGTATATATAGTTGCCTTTCAAGCGTTGGGCCTCACATATGCAAAGTGGCTGATGACTAGCACAATGCTTGAAACTCAAGAGTACCAACGAATTTGAATCAAACAGTTTTGATCTATACATGAAATTCCCAATAAACTGGTTGAGTGCCCTTCTTTCATTTGTCCACTTGCTTATATATATATATATATATATATATATATACACACATATACATATGGCTGATGACTAGCACAATGCTTGAAACTCAAGAGTACCAACGAATTTGAAT
>NC_069000.1:22652874-22653873 GCF_001194135.2 Octopus bimaculoides
CACACACACACACACACACACACACACACACTTATACAGACAGACAGACGAAAATATTTTGACAAATTAAATTTAAATGTTGAAGTGAATCTAACGGTTTTTGTGCATTATTTTAAATGGCTTATAAACACCTTCCACGCTGCAATTGTTTTCGTTCCAGCACACGATCTCAGATCAGGTCACTTGCTATGCAAGTACATCTCCGTAATATATATATATGTATATATATATGTTAAACACACACACATGATATAATGATGGGTGCTGGAGTAGAAACAAATTCCTACATTCGCAACATGTAGAATATTTTTGTGGTGGACTTGTTTTCCTACTTGGTTTTACAGTTTTGTTGTTGATGTTCAGTTGTTGCATTTCTGTGACATGGCAAGATAATACCCTGTTAATGGACTTACCTAGAGCAAACACCCTTGTAGGTATGACCATGGTATCACATGTTTGCTGTGTTAGCAAAGCTTTGAGATCTATCTAGAAAGGGTACCACACATACACACACACACACACACACAAACAGGTCCACACATACGGACATGTGCATGCATATACACAGATCCACAGACGTAGACACAAATACACACAAAGACTCACACAGACCTACGCAAATGTCCACAAACACAGTAGAGTTTGCTGAGAATATCTTGACCTATTCATTAGATGCAACAGATTGTGCTGTTGCAGAAATAGCCGCACAGATAGATGAATTGAGTCAATTAAGTTGTGTTTGACTGTGAGAAATACCTCTTAGTAATGTGAGTTCTGTCTGTTTGTTCTCTTTTAAGTTCAGGTCCCTTCTACATTCTAAGGTTTCGTTTTTTTAATCACTCTTGTTAAATTGATGTAAAGGCATCCATATTTATCTAGACTGATCAACATTGCACACACACATGCATATTACACAGACACATAAAGGATTTCATTATCTTCTTATTTGAATTGTATATATATATATATATATATATATATATATATATATATATATAT
>NC_069000.1:22654306-22660816 GCF_001194135.2 Octopus bimaculoides
ATATATATATATATATATATATATATATATATATATATGTATGTATGTATGTGTGTGCGTGTGTTTGTGTCTGCGTTTGTCTCCCACCATCACTTGACAACTGATGATGGTGTATTTACATCCCAATAACTTAGTGCTTCAGCAGAGACTGATAGAATAAGTACTAGACTTACAAAGAATATGTCCTGGGGTTGATTGCTTTGGCTAAAGGTAGTGCTCCAGCATGGCCACAGTCAAATTGAGAGAAACAAGTAAAAGTCCACATTATTATTGTGTGTGTGTGTTTTATTCCCTGCTAGGCTTGATACTATAGGATAGATGTAATCAAGTGTTACTTTTAGGCAAATAGTGTCTTTAGGTTTCATTGTTGTGAGTGAGACATGTCTGGCCAAGAGAAAATATTACTAAGCAGCTGCCATTCTTCCTAAACATATCATGCCTAGGTCTACACATACATGAGCCAATGTGCATGATTAACATTGATCAGTAGGTGCTCTTAAAAGAGTGCTGGACAAAACACCTTGTGGTATATGTTCTGACTTTGTTTGTTGACAGCAATTCTTGTGATGAACTTGGTAAAGGCAACTGAACCAGCATTAAATTATGCAACTGAAACAGCATAAAATAAAAATCACAATCTGTGTATCATACTAAATATTTACACACCGTTTGAGGGTATGATACTGTGGATTGTCTGCAATAAATCCTTTCATAGGGCCAGCCTTGTCACATTCAGTGTCACACTGCATCTCCCTGAGAATTATGTTAAGGGTACACATGTCTGTGGAGTGCTCAGCCACTTGCATGTTAATTTCATAAGCAGGCTGTTCTGTTGATGGAATCAACTAGAACACTCGTTGTCATAACCAACAGAGTGACAGTTAGGCTGAGATCTGAAATTGATTTGGGTGCTATTTCTTGCAGATAAACCATATGGAGGCTCGTTCATAATTATTTAGACCCTGGTCAGCTATGGTCAAGCAGACCTATGATCAAAAGCATTTTAGTTGCAACCATTTTGTCTTTTTATATCCCTGGCATTATATTACACACAGAAAAATCTATCATTGTTTAGTTTTGTTGTTGTTGGCAGTAGTGAGGGTGTTGTTGGTGTTGGTGGTGGTGGTGGTGGTGGTGGTGGTGGTGGTAATGGTTGTCATCATGGTGTTATGACCAGAATTCCAAAATACTGCCTGAAGAAATACTAGCCAGAAAACAATCACAATGATGCCACCACGGAAACAGAAGGAATAACAGAAAGAACAGAAAAGAAAGAGACTAAATGTAGAGAAAAACAAAAAATAAAATAAAAAATAAAACTAGAATAAAGAAATAGTAAAATAATAACAATAATAATAACAACAACAACAACAACAACAACAACAACAACAACAATAATAATAATAATAATAACAACAACAATAACAATAATGATAAGAAGAAGAACAATAATACTAACAATAAAAATAATAACAATAACAATAACAATAACAACAATAATAATAATAATAATAATAATAACAACAACAACAACAACAACAACCACCACAATAACAACAACAACAACAACGGCAACAACAACAACAATAATAATTCATGTGGACATTTCAAATGTAACTTGCAACTGTCAGAAGAATTTCCATGATGATGATGAATGATGAAATAATTGACTTTGGTATATAACCAATAATGGTAATAGTTAAACTATATGGCAGAGATGTAGAAGCTTCTGGATTTCTTTCGTATCTTCCTTCTTATAAATTATTACAGTATTACCTTTTTCTCCCTCATTTATTTGCTCTCATTCTCTCTCTCTCTCTGTATATATATGTGTGTATATATGTATATATACATGTATATATCCATCTGTTTCTCATCCTTTCAGGTTATCTTTCTAATCTTGTT
Source organism: Octopus bimaculoides (assembly GCF_001194135.2). Taxonomy (NCBI): domain Eukaryota; kingdom Metazoa; phylum Mollusca; class Cephalopoda; order Octopoda; family Octopodidae; genus Octopus; species Octopus bimaculoides. Next base: position 22,656,212 of record NC_069000.1, read on the forward strand.
AAGGATCCAAATTGTGTCCACTCCGCCTTTTCCCCATTTGCCAGGGAGATCAGAACCAGATTAACCAACCGATGGTTTCATTTGCAAGAAGCAGGGTCTGATACAAGGGAAATTTGGCTGCTATTTCTAGCAGGTCGACTAAACCACTTTTTAAGCATTTGTCTTTTAGTTGTTTCAATCATTGGACTGTGGCCATGCTGGGGCATCACCTTGAAGGGTTTAGTCAAATGAATTAAAACTCCTGAACTTATTTTTTGAAGTCTAGTACTTATTCTATCAATTTCTTTTATTGAACTGCTAAGGCTCATTCACAGGGATGTAAACAAACCAAAATTGGTTGTCAAGCTGTTGGAGGGGACTGGAGGACAAACTCAAACTCAAACCCAAAACCAAACCCCAAGACACACACAGATATATTTATATGTGGGCATATATATATATATATATATATATAATATATGAGTATATGCATATATACGTACATGTATGTACATATCTACATGTATATATAGAAGCATATCTGGGTACAGGACACCACAAAAAAACATGGGCAAAATGAAAAACAGAACATAAACAGAGCACAGAAAACAAACAGGCCACACAGAGAATATTTCCTTCATCAGTTGCCCTTATTCTAAACTAAGCGTTTTGAAGAATTAGGGCAGGACGCATGGTTAGAATAGCTCTTCCCGTGGAAACAAATTAAATTAAATTAAATTTAATGTCTGCGCATTTTCTGATTTTCACTCAAATCGTATGGTACCCATTTATAGAGCTTTTTTGATTTTTCTGATCACATGCAAATGGTTGCAGGCAATTTTCTGGCTAACTTGGAGTTCTTTTGCCAGTTCTCAGGTGGTTTTGTGTGGATCTTTCTCAACGATGATCTTTAATTGACACTCTTCGATGACAGGTGGGCATCCACTATGCTCGCGATCTTCAAGATTCAGGTCTCCACTGTGAAACCATTTAAACTATTTTCAAGCTGACCACTCACTGGTCATTTCCTCACCAAATGTTTCGTTGATATTGTGAGGAGTTTCAGCTGCTTTGCGTCCTTTTTTGAAGTTGAATAGCAAAATTGCTTGAATATCGCACTTTGACAGTTCAATTTCAGATGATTGTAACAATGGTGAAAAAAATATCAATGTTAATTTATTGATGCACTTGGGCAAGTCCATGTCTGTATTATCAGACAATTGCAAAAAGATGTTTACAAAAAATTAAAAACTCTGCAAAAATCCGGTACAAATTCTTCATGATTTAAAACGTTGCCTACTTTTTACTCAACCTGAGAGAAGACACTTCAGTGGAACTGAACTGAAAACCACACAGTTGGAAAGTGAGCGCTTCTTAATCATGCAACCATGTCTGTCTTATTTCCAAATCTGTTCTACATCATTCTATTTGTGCCTACACAAAATCAAAGAAAAAGAAGAAAAAGGACATGAACAAATAAACAATATGAGAAACAAGTATGTTTTCCTCTTTTTGTTATTTTTTCTTTAACTCTGTTTATATGGTGATTTTTTTTTCTTTCTTTCTGGATCCTTTCTTATCTTTGTGTTTGGTTTGTCCTCTTCTGCCAAATTTGATGGATATACTGTTGGTTAACAAATATCTTTAATGGGTGAGTGATGGATGTCTTTTTCTATGTGTCTATGCATGCATGTGTGTCCTGTGTGTGTGTGTTGTGTGTGTGTGTGTATGTGTGTATTGTGTGTGTGTGTGTTGTGTAGCTGATGGTTGCTACTTTGTTTTATGTGATAGCTTCTAGTTAGGCAATATGGTAATACAGAACAAAGATGGAAAGAAATGCTTGTGTTTATAAATTAGGAATGATAATAATAAAAACAATGAGGATGACCATAAAATAATAATGATGATGATAATAATAATAATAATGATAATAATAATGATAATAATAATAATGATAATAATGATAATAAATGCCTTCTAATCGACATATACCAACAGAAAACAATGGAGAAATGGAAAAATTCTCAAAATACAAAGATCTGGAAATAAAGATAACTCAAATGTGGAGCCTAAAAACAGAAACAATTTCTATAATAATAGGTGCATCAGATCAGATATCGTGCATGACTCAGTGGTTAGAGTGTCAGGCTCACAATCATGAAGTAGTAAGTTTGATTCCTAGACCAGGCTGTGTGTTGTGTTCTTGAGCAAGACACTTTCACATTGCTCCAGTTCACTCAGCTGTAGAAATGAGTTGCTACATCACTGGTGCCAAGCTGCATCGGCCTTTGCCTTTCTCTTGGATAACATCAGTGGCATGGAGAGGGGAAGCCGGTATGCATGGGTGACTGCTAGTCTTCCATAAAAACAGACTTGCCTGGACTTGTGCCTTGGAAAGGAACTTTCTAGGTGCAATACCATGGTCATTCATAACCGAAGGGGTTCTTTATACTTTATACAGGTATATTTGAAAAACACACATACAAATGCATAGCCAAAACACCAGGACTTATGGATATGTATAACACAGAAAATAGCCCTTCTTGGCACTGCACACATCCTATGTAAAGCACTTTCAATACAGTGAAAATAACAACACCAAAACAAGCCACAGCACATACCCAAGGCACACAGAGTTACACCTGGTAGAACAGTAAAAGCACGTGATAAAAATAAAACTACTGAATAATAATAATAAGTTCTTATGTATTCTAATATTATGTTTTGCTATTTTTGCTCTTTTATACTTAACCATATTCTATTTATCTCCTATCCCTGCCCCAGTTGTAATTGTTCTCTCATTAACAAGTGTTTGTAAATCCCTTTGCTCTCTCTCATTAAAGGCCCTTGTTCCCATATCTAAATCTTTCTGCACTAATCAACAACTTTTAATTTATACTTATTAATCTTAGTATTGGAGGCGCGATGGCCCAGTGGTTAGGGCAGCGGACTCGCGGTCGGAGGATCGCGGTTTCAATTCCCAGACCGGGCATTGTGTGTGTTTATTGAGTGAAAGCACCTAAAGCTCCACAAGGCTCTGGCAGGGGGTGGTGGCGACCCCTGTTGTACTCTTTCTCTCACTGTTTCTTGAGTAACGCTGCAATGGACTGGCGTCCTGTCTAGCTAGGGGGAACACATACGCCATAGAAACCAGGAAACCGGGCCCATGAGCCTGGCTCGGCTTGAAAAGGGCGCAGAAGAAAAATCTTAGTACTGCTGTTGTTACTATCAGTACCATTTTACGTACTTGTTTTCAGCTTAGCATTAGATAACATACCATAACTTTTTAGAATGTGGATTAGTCTGTCAAATGAAATACTTATTAATCTATGTTGTTTTGAATTAATCACGCATTATCATGTAGCTTTGAGATTTCAATGATGTGATTGTTTATTTCTAGAATGGCATTGTAGGCTAGGTTTGAGAAGTTGGATTTGGTCAGTTTGAACATAAGACAGGTAGAATATATGTGCCAGATAAAGAACTCATCAACGTTTTATATAGTATGCTTTTTACTCAAAACCTATTTTTCATTAAACTCAAACTCTTTTACTCTTTTATTCTTTTACTTGTTTCAGTCATTTGACTGTGGCCATGCTGGAGCACCACCTTTAGTCGAGCAAATCGACCCCAGGACTTATTCTTTGGATGCCTAGTACTTATTCTATCGGTCTCTTTTGCTGAACCGCTAAGTAACGGGGACGTAAACTCACCACCATCGGTTGTCAAGCGATGTTGGGGGTGACAAACACAGACACACAAACATATACACACACACATATATATACATATATACGACAGGCTTCTTTCAGTTTCTGTCTACCAAATCCACTCACAAGCCTTTGGTTGGCCCGAGGCTATAGTAGAAGACACTTACCCGAGGTGCCATGCAGTAGGAATGAACCTGGAACCATGTGACTGGTAAGCAAGCTACTTACCACACAGCCACTCCTGCGCCTGAACTATATCAGTGTTTTCAATCTAAAAGTTTACCAACAGATGATAATAATGACAATATGGCAATAGTTATCAGTAACTCACCAACTAAACAACTGCTCAGTCTTTCACTTATTCTTCTATTTATCAGCTTCCATTTTTTATTATTGCATTTACATTCCTTTCTTTCTCACTCTTCTCTTCCCTCTTTCCCTTTTTTTTCTCTTCTTTTTCCTGATCTTCAGAATCTTCTCTAATTCACTGACCTTGATAGGTCTCTCTATGTATGTCATCCCAAACAACCTTGTCTTCCTTCTCTCTCTCTCTTTCTCTCTCTTCACCCTACACACTCACACAAAGACATCAAGCATTCTCTATGTGTCCTAATACTATTTTTGTCCCCCTCATTCACCTTTACATTCTTTACCCACCTCCATCGTCTTTGGTTACTCCACCCCCAGTAATTTAATATTTGCTAATGGGCTCAGACAAGCCACTCCTACAAGTGATCATCACTCCCTCCCTATCCAAACCCAACCAGGTCTCCCTCTGTCTGTCTGTCTCCCTCTGTCTGTCTGTCTCCCTCTGTCTGTCTGTCTGTCTCTGTCTGTCTGTCTGTCTCTGTCTGTCTGTCTGTCTCTGTCTGTCTGTCTGTCTCTGTCTGTCTGTCTGTCTCTGTCTGTCTGTCTG
>NC_069000.1:22661002-22663684 GCF_001194135.2 Octopus bimaculoides
ACACACACACACACACACACACACACACACACACACACACACACACACACACACACACACACACATGTCTTCTTTTACCTTTTACTTGTTTCAGTCATTTGACTGTGGCCATGCTGGAGTATCACCTTGTGGAATTTTTAGTCAAATGAATCATTCTTAGTACTTTTTTTTTTAAAGCCTGGTATTTATTATTTCAGTTTCTTTGGTTGAACTGCTAAGTTATGGGAACATAAGCACACCCATACTGGTTGTCAAGCAGTGGTGGTGGGGTAAACACAGACACAAAAACACAGACACAATGCACACATATATGATGGGCTTCTTTCAGTTTCCATCTATTAAATCCACTCGTAAGGCTTTGGTTGGCCCAAGGCTGTTGTAGAAAACACTTCCCAAATGCCATGCAGTGGGACTGAACCTGACGTCCTTGATATCCCAAAGCATTTGAGGGAGGACATTCGGTGAAAGAGACTGGATCTGTGGAAACCAATTCTTCACAATGACAACGAACCCTGTCACCAAGCTCTCCTCACAGGTGAGTTTCCCACCTAAACAACATGGCATTGCTTCTGCACCTCACCTCCCCTATTCACCAAATGTGGACTTTCCCCTCCAAGATGAAAATGCAGCTCAAAGGTCACCGTTTTAATTCCATTGTCGAGATCCAGAGTGAATCACAGAAGGTCCTCGACTCACTTATGAAAAAACATTCTTCCAGGCCAGATTCCAAAAGTGGTAGGAATGCTGGAACCGGTGTATTGCTGTGCAAGGTGACAATTTTGAAGGAGTTGGTATTAAAACTGAAGTAAATAAGTTATTTTTTTATTAAAAATAACTAATCATCATCATCATCATCATCACCATTGTTTAACGTCCGCTTTCCATGCTAGCATGGGTTGGACGATTTGACTGAGGACTGGTGAACCAGGTGGCTACACCAGGTTCCAATCTGATTTGGCAGAGTTTCTACAGCTTGATGTCCTTCCTAACGCCAACCACTCCAAGATAATCTAGGAACATTTTGTTACTGCCTCTCATATGTAAAATTATAGAAAGGTGAACGAAATATGTTATATGGTGTTGATGATAGTAGAATTGGTAGAGAGGTCGCAATAACTGCGGTGGTATTGAAATTGGTGGTATATACATACATGTGTGTGTTAGTGTATATAGCCACTGTTTATATGAAACATACTCTGCATCTGCGTAAACATAATTGGCAGTAGAAGTCACCATTCCTTGTCGTTATTACCATCTTCACCATTACCAGTTATGTAACTGAATCACCGTTACCACCACTGCTGTTGCCACCACCACAACCATGGCTACCACTGTCATCGCTACCACCAACACCACCACCAACTCCACCACCAACTCCACCACCACTGCTACTGCTGTCACCACCACTGCCACCACCACCACCATCATCGCTGCTGCCACTTCACCTCCAACCCAACCACCACCGCCACCACCTCCACCATCATATTCATCATATTATATTTTTGTATTAACTTTTCTGAAAAAATTTTTCTCTATTTCTATTTATGTAAATATTTTATATTCATTTTTTTTTTTTTACTTTACTGCAAAACAAGGAATATAAAATCACATAAAAGACTCCAAAAATAAGAAAAAAAAAACTAAAAAGAAAAATAATGAGTTAAAAAGATTCCAAAAATCTAATACCTAAAATGAAGAATCCAAAAATTACCCAAAATCCCAAAATTTCCCAAATCCCCAAACCAAGCAAGGATTCAGCTTGAATCAGCAAAAATAAGTTGAAATGAGAGAAATGGTTTGTTTGATGCTATTGCCATTGCAGGCGGCAGTTTAGAAAGCAATCTTTGAAATTCTTCATAATAGAATCAGAATCAGAATGGCCATTTATAATGGCGGTACTTTTGTGAAATTACAGCACACTGTTGTTGTGCTTGTGTCTCTGTGGGTATGTGTGTGTGTGTGTGCATGTGTGTGTGTATGTGTGTGTATGTGTGTGTGTGTGTGTGTGTGTGTGTATGAATACGTGTGCATTTGTGTATATGATGATATGTACATATGAGTGTGCATGCATGTGTGTGTGTGTGTGTGGATGTGTATGTGTGTGTGTTTATGAATACGTGTGCATTTGTGTATATGATATGTAGATATGAGTGTGTTTGTATGTGCAATGTGTGTGCATGCATGTGTGTGTGTGTGTGGATGTGTATATGTGTGTGAATGTGTATGTTAGCGTATGGATATGTGTATGCTTAAATATATGATGATATGTGTATATGGGTGTGTTTGGATATGTATATATATATATATATATATGTGTGTATGCATGGGTGTGTGTGGATATGTATATTAGTGTATGGATGAGTGTGCATTGACATATATTATAATGTGTGCATGGGTGTGTTTGTATATGTATATGTGTGTGTGTGCGTCTGTGTGTGCGTCTGTGTGTGGCTGTGTACGTTAGCATATGGAGGTGTGTGTGTTTGTTTAGATGGTAATATGTGTGTATGTGTGTGTGTGTAGATGTATATTGGTGTGTTTATGAGTGTGTGTGTATGTGTGTGTAGAATGTATGTTGTTTTGTGTGCATGAATGTATCTGTGAATACTTGGATGTATGTTGGTGTGCATGAAAAGCCTACATATATATATATATATATATATATATATATATATATATATA
>NC_069000.1:22663876-22664305 GCF_001194135.2 Octopus bimaculoides
TATATATATATATATATATATGGTAAATACATGTGTGTGTGTGTGTGTGTGTGTGTGTGTATGAATGTATATTGGGGTATGTGTGTATATGTGTTTTTATGTGTGTTTCAGCATAGGTAAATGTCGATATGTTTGTGAGTGGGGAGAGACATTTTGTGTGTGTGTATGTGTGTGTGTGTACATTTATGTAAAATATGTGGCAACCATGTGTGTATGGATGTATGCTGTTATTTGTATGTATGTATACAGACATGTGCATGTATATGGATGTATATGAGATGTATAAGTATATGTATATGGATGTGTACAAGTGTGTGTATGTATGAAATGATTATGTATGTGTGTGTGTAATAGTGTAAATGTGAGTATATATGTTTGTGGATTTGTGATTGTATATATATATATATATATATATATATATATATATAT
>NC_069000.1:22664315-22671780 GCF_001194135.2 Octopus bimaculoides
ATATATATATATATATATATATATATATATACATATGATTCACAGTCAAGGTGCAGAAATGGTGTATCCTGAATGTACATGGTAATGTAATCTGATGGTAGAAAGAATGAAAGAATTCCGTGTATTAGGTACTCCAAAGTCAGTTGGAAGGCTGGGGGTCCTTGTGAGCATGTGGTAAATATTAAATCCAAAAAAAGCGAAGAACAAACACAAGAAAAGAAACAACAACATGAGGACGTGGTACATGCAAAGTATTAGCAGACACTCAGGGAAGGAAAGAAAAATAGTTTTATGTTTCGAGCAAAGCTCTTCGTCAGAAACACGAGATGGAGGAAAGTCCAAGAGAAAAGGAAGATGGAGAAAAAAAATTGCCAGTGATCCACTTGTGGTTACAGTAGCCAAAAGTGGATCAGTCTGGATATCTATTGATCAGACCTCGTATATATTTGTGTGTCAACATGTATGTTTATGTGATTGTGAAAAGTTCCCAATGAATGTAGTGGCCATTCTTCATTTCTATAACGTACCTTGTTGTCTATCAAGTGTAATAGTGGGGAACTGAAATCTATGTTTTTTAAATGGGGTCAAATGACCTCTCATGTTTTTAGAGCTTATTTGAAAAAAAATAATTAGACTTTTGAAGATTGTATATCATGCCTTTAGTGCTCTTGGACATGGGAAAACCCATCCTTCTTCAGCTTAGACCACTGGTTTTCAACTGGAGTCCATATGACTTTTAAGGGTCCACAAAAGGTTTTGTTGTTAAAATTTATGAGCAATAAATAGCTTATACTTCTACAAAACACAAAATATTTTAACAATATTTTTAATACAATTTCTAATTATATCTAATTATAAAAATGTAATAGGATGTTTTTAAATACAGAATGGCTATGAGGGTCCACCTAAGTAAAACAAGAATCAATGGGTCAATGGGCAAAAAATGGTTGGGAACACCTAGGTTAGACCTTCCAGAAGAGAGGGAGTCAGACAGACAGAGAGAAAAGAGAGAGAGAGAATGTGCAATGAAAGGCGAAGTCAACTTTCAGTAGGATTTCAGTACAGCATACAGAGAGCCAGAATGATTACCACTAGACAGACTATCTGATGCTCTAATGACCCCTACTAATTACCCATCTTAAATTATAATTTATTCCATCCTGAATAATTAGTAAGTCGTCCATAAATAATAGAAAGTCATCTGTATTGTTTTCAAAATTCTTAACCATACAGCCATGTCTGTCCATAAAATAAAACAGATGCCATCACCGTTACACTCACACATACAAAGAATTCCACCAAATATTTTTTACTACTATAAATTTTATGTTTCAAAGAATTTGTTCCGGTATATATATATATATACATAGTATTTTGAATATTATTAAAGTTAATGTGTGTTAGTCCTTACAACTTTCACTCCTGCTTTGCTGCATGTTTGTGTTTTTATAGAATTGTGTTTGCTAGCATATAATTTTATTTTCATAGAAATATTTGGTTTTGAAAGCTACTACAAATATTTTGTTTCTATATGACAGAATTGCAATTACTAAACGTTTCAAATAGCAAAATAGTTTTGTTCAACCAATAACATCTATGAGAAGTTTGATGCAGAAGGGACCATGAACAAAAAGGAAAAAGATATATTTGAGAAACACTTGCTAAATCACACAGTTTTGATCTCTTTCTCTCTCTCCATCCTTCTCTCTCTCTCTTTCCCTCTTACTGTTTATGTCTCTGTCAGTCTGTCTCTCTGTCTGCTTCTCACACTCCACTACTTATTTAACAGTAGTTCCAGGCCTATCGCCAGATTTTGGTACCTGAGGGATGCTTCAGAATATTCTGTGTGGGTACTAATTTTTGTAAACTGCATTTTTGTAAACTATTCTCTAAATCTGAAGGTGCACCATTAAATAGTGAGGGGGCAGTGCCGTCCAGTGCACCCCCTTAGTAATGGGCATGGGTAGTTCTGTGAAACACTAACAAGTTTCAATCAAAATGTTCTTGGGTATGGCTATGGTCCTTAATATTGTTTTCGTCATCTTTTCATTCTTTTGTTCTTTTCTTTATCAGTCAAACTACCTACTTATCTACTTATCTATCAACCTATTTGCTTACCTATCTACTTACTTGTTTATGCACCTACTTACCAGTCAATGTACTTACCTGCAACCCAGTGTATCTACCTACCTATCTACCTACCTACCTACCTACCTACCTACCAATGTACTTACCTACCTACCTACCTATTTACATTTATACCTATGTACCTACATACATACCTATCTATCAAACTATCTACCCACTTATTAACCTATCTACTTAAATAAGTATGTATGTTTCTACTTACCTACACATGATGGGGTGGGGGTCTGAAAAATTCCTGGCTTTAAGGTTAGTGCGAAAGACCTGGTTGGAGTCCCAACCTTCCGAGTTCTTTTACAGGGCTTAGAAAAACTGAAGGACCATTAATGGAAATATGTTGAATAAAATCATAATTAATTGAATCTCCTGTATTTTCTTTTACCCAGAGCCAGGAACCTTTCATCCTCACCTTGTATACATACATACATAGGCGTAGGAGTGGCTGTGTGGTAAGTAGCTTGCTTACCAACCACATGGTTCTGGGTTCAGTCCCACTGCGTGGCACCTTGGGCAAGTGTCTTCTACTATAGCCTCGGGCCGACCAAAGCCTTGTGAATGGATTTGGTAGACGGAAACTGAAAGAAGCCTGTCGTATATATGTATATATATATATATATATATATATATATATATATATGTGTGTGTGTGTGTGTGTGTGAGTGCATTTGTTTGTGTGTCTGTGTTTGTCCCCCGCAACATCGCTTGACAACCGATGCTGGTGTGTTTATGTCCCCGTAACTTAGCGGTTCGACAAAAGAGATTGATAGAATAAGTACTAGGCTTCCAAAGAATAAGTCCTGGGGTCGATTTGCTCGACTAAAAGCGGTGCTCCAGCATGGCCACAGTCAAATGACTGAAACAAGTAAAAGAGTGAAGAGTAAAGAGAGTATACATGAATATAGACAAGCATACATAGAAACCTATCTCTCAACCTACCTATATACCTACCCATCTATCATCTACTGATATACCTGCATGCCACTCCCTTTACTTCTCTCTCTCTCTCTCATTCTAAAAGGATATTTTTTCCAATTTATGTCCAACAGTGAATAAGTGAAAATCATGGTGTTATATCAAATGACTATGATATTTCTAAAAATAAAAAATAAAAATTAAAATATTACAATACAATATATACCTATGGTAATGTATCACATGATAGTAATATTTGTATACGAAATGCTGTGATATATTATATCTGTAGTGTAATATCAATGACAGTGTTATTTTCCATAAAATATTACAATATACTATATATGTGGTGTAATATCTGATCACAGCAATATTTGTACATAAAATACTATGATATACTATATCTGTTGTGCAGATGACAGCATGGTGTAATATCAGATATCACTGTAACATCAGTTGACATTGGTATTTGTATGTAAAATATTGTAATATATTATACCTGTGGTGTAATATCAATGAGAGTGATATTTTTAAAAAATACTGTAATACATTATCAATGATAATATATCACCTGTGTACAAAATACTATAATATACCAGATGCGTATAATATCAATGATAGTGATATATTTTCCATAAAATACTACCACAAGCTATATCTGTGATGTAATATCTGATCACAGTGATATTTGTACATGGAATACTGTGATATATCTGTTGTGTAATATCAACAATAACAGATGACAGCATGGTGTAATTACAGATACAACAGTAACATGAGATGACTGTGGTATTTGTATATAAAATACTGTAATATACTATACCTGTGATATCATTGTTTGATGACAGTGATATCAGATGGCAGTGATATTTGTATAGAAAATATTGTAGTATACTATATCTGTAGAATAATATCAGATAACAGTAACATTTGTATATAAAATACAACAATATACTATATGTAATATCAGATGGCAGTGATATTTGAATATGGAATATTGTGGTGTTATACTATATCTGTAGAGTAATATTTGAAGAGATTTGTTTATAAAATATTGTAGTATACTATATCTGTGCTGTAATATCAGGTGGAACTAACAATTGTATAGAATTCTACAATATACTATAATCTATGCACACAATGAAACGCGTTTTTATATATAAATAAATTCTTCTTCATAATTGCAGTTAAAGAAATATCAATAACAGGACTGACATAGTTCAATGGATGTGCCTGACAAATAGCTTTTTTTGGGGGGGGACAATATTACAAATTCCTCACATCTTTAACTTTCCTCTCATTCATTACCGGAGTTACTCCTTCTATTTGACACTATTAACACAGCTGATGCATAGAAAGGTGCCAAAAACCATGAAATGTCAACTCCCTACGAGAACTCTATATTTTAGAGGAGGAATAGAAATGAAGCTGAAATGTTGCAAAGTGATTTTCACACAATCTTCTTTTGAACATCAAAGCCCAACAAAAATGTCCACTCATATATAACTTGCAATTATCTATAAACAATGGCATTACATTTGAATTTAGGCCAGCAATCTTTACATAACTGGCACTCACAGATATATTGCAGTTGCGTGGACATTATCCACTGTTGTTGTTAGCCCTTCCTTCAGATCACTTTGATTCAGTAGAACTCTGATCAAAGACAGTCTGTAACCATTCCATCTTCTTTATTGTTTTTTTAAAATTTTTATCTCAGGCAGTATATCTAGAACTATATTATCCAATATGGCATATATTTAAAAAAATAATTGATGTGATTTTGCAAGAACTTTAGCTGTTATTTCTTATTTCTTTATTGCCCACAAGGGGCTAAACACAGAGGGGACAAACAAGGACAGACAAAGAGATTAAGTCGATTACATCGACCCCAGTGCGTAACTGGTACTTAATTTATCGACCCCGAAAGGATGAAAGGCATATTCGACCTCAGCAGAATTTGAACTCAGAACGTTACGGCAGACAAAATACCACTAAGCATTCTGCCCAGCATGCTAAAGTTTCTGCCAGCTATCCTCCTTAAGCTGTTAAGAGCTTTAGCTGTTATTTCTAGGAGGTACAGAGACTGCGTAGAAGCTCCCTTGTTGGTTTATTGATCTTTGGTGTAGTTATTTCTGTTGTTCAACCCTAGGTCAGCCCTAATACAGCAGATCTATAACCAATAGTGTTAACTTCAGTACTATTTAGTTGTGCTTCTCTGAATTCTGAGCTTGAATTTTGCCAGCATTAACATGTCCAATATCAATAAAATAAGTACCAGTCATGAACTGAGGTAGTTACAATTGTCTTACTGAATTTTCTTCGATGCAAGTCTGTTCCTTTGATGTTCCTCTTGAACACTAGTAAGTGAACACATGCAGGAATGATATGAGCAGAGAGGCAATTCAGAGGACTGACATTCTAAGAAGGAAGACCCAATGGATCTGGTTTTTTATAGAAAGTGTACAAATGATCATTAAAGATAGAGGGAGCAAGAGAGAGAGAGAGAGAGAGAGAGAGAGAGAGAGAGAGAGAGAGAGAGAGAGAGAGAGAGAGAGAGAGAGAGAGAGAGAGAGAGAGAGAGAGAGAGAGAGGTTCAAACTTTTGAGGAATGTCATTCATAATGGCTGATTCCATTATTTTAGAAATATTATGAGTGTGTTTAACAGAAAAGTAAATGATAGGACTAAAAAGTTGCCTTTCTTTACAAAATGGACATGCTGTAGTATGTTTACCAGGGATCAGAGTTGATTATTGTTGAAAGGAGAGGTTGAAGAATTTTAGAAGTTTAGGGCTAGCTCTAGGGAGAAATGCTTCTGGTTAATGGAAGGGAAACCGTTCAAGACTGGTGACCTTGTTGGTTTGAAGTGACCAGAGATAATTTTGTGACTAGCCATCAGCCATCAGCCAGATGCCATCCCCATGTCCAGAGATTGGTATACTATGACTCCCCAGTGCCCTCTGTGTTGTGCTGCATACATACAATCAGCCAAGCTCTTGTTTCCAGTTCATTCTTTGATGTCAGTCTATAAGTGTCTTTCATAACATCTTGCTTTCTTCGCTTTCACATCTGTCAGGAAAATCACTGCATAAAAGAAGTTACTCAAAGAATAAGTAAGGCTAAAACAACACTTATAAAAGTGAAAAGGATCTTCTCTTCAAACAACAGAACACTGCATCTAAAATTAAGGCTAGCAAATTCTCATATTGTGGTAACTGGAGAATGTACAAAGCAATGGAGAAAATGAGAGAAGCCTTTGCAATTTGGATCTTTCACAGATAGAGCAAGAGATTCTGGAAAGTAGGGTAACAAACACTGCAGTGATAGAAAAGCTGGAAGTCTAAGGACACCAATTTTAAGAATCAAATTCACAAAGCCCTCATATTTTGGATATAGTCACAGTGCTTGATATGAGCCCATGCAAAATGATGAGCATAGAAGGGTTGAAAAAGATAGAATTGGAAGAGATTTATTTAGTGAGAGGTTGGTTATTTCTGGTATGAAATGCATATATATATATATATATATATAGCGTTGCTATTATGCAAAATTGATGTAAGTCCAAAACGTTGCTTTTTCAAAAAACAAAAAAATAGTTCCACCATTCCTTAGCAAAGCCGTTGTAGTACACTTTGACAATTTTTGATATCTTGGCATATGAAGCAGTTGGAAATACGATAGTTTGACCAAAAGAACTGGCTATTGCAAGCAAAAATAAGTATTGAAAAAAAAAATGCCTTTGGTCTAATTTGGACATACAACAGTTTAGCATAATAGCAACGATGTATATTATTTTCTTTTGAAGTCTGGTACTTATTCTATCGGGCCAAACTTCTAAGTTACAAGGATGTAAACCATCCAACACCAGTTGTCAAGTGACATTGGGTAACAAATTCACACATGCATGTGCGCACACACACACACACTCATACACACTGACACACACACATACACACACTGACACAATCACACACATACACACACACACACACACACACACACACACACTGACACACACTCACACGCATACACACATACACATATGAAGCGCTTTATTTAGTTTCGGTCTACCAAATCCACTCAGAAGGCTTTTGTGAGCCTGAGGCTATTGTGGAAGACTGTTGCCCAAGGGGCCTTGCAGTGGAAGTGATACCAGAACTATGTGGTTGGGAAGCAAACTTTTTATCACAGCCATTCCTATAAATATATATATATGTGTGTGTGTGTGTGTGTGTGTGTGTGTGTGTGTGTGTGTATTTATATACACATACATTCACTAGAAAGAAACTTCTTCCCAAAAAAGTTAGTGACGTTCTGAAAAAGAATTTACATCTTTTTTTAAATAATAATGCTAAAAAAGAATATTTCTCAAAAACTGTATCAAGTAATTTTTACAAAGACATATAT
>NC_069000.1:22672316-22675418 GCF_001194135.2 Octopus bimaculoides
ATATATATGTATGTATATATTACTTTTATCAGAAAGCTACAGAAAAGAATACTGTTTGAACTATATTTGTTTATATAGTCTTGTGCAGTTCAAACAGCAATCCAGCACACCACCACACCACCACACCACCACTACCACTACCAACACCATCACCAACACCCCTTCCACTCTCATTGCCCTCACTAAAACCACAATAAGAATCACAATAAAAATTTAAATTATCAACTCACAAAAGAAAGTAGAAAAAAGAATTGGATGTTAATAATGATATTTTAGAACTAAGTCTAAAATAATTAAATTTAATATTTGCTATTTAAGAATGATTTGATATGAAATCTTAATTTTAATCATGTTCATATCAAAACAAAATATAAAGACAATTTAAAAAAATATTAAAATATGAATAACGACAAAAAAATCTGAAAATAAAACAATAATAACCACAACAATGATAATAATATTAGTCGTAATAATAATAACAATATTAATAATAATAATAATAATAATAATTATAATAATAATAATAATAATAATAATAATAATAATAATAATAATAAAATAGCAATAATCAGAATAATAACAAAAATATCAACATAAAGTATTAATAAAAAATATAAAGACATGATATAAATAATAATATAAAAATACCAAATATATCATTTTTTTATTGCTTTAGTCAGGAGGAAAGGATTGTGTCTATAGTCTTTGCAAGACAAGTTACAAAAATAACAAAAAAGTATTAAAACAAAATTTTAAAATAAAATATCTAAATATCAAATTTAAAAAAAATCAACAAAAAATTATAATAAATATGATATAATAAATAAAATAATGAAACAATGCCCAAAATATATCATAAAAATAAACAAGAAATTAAAAGAATTTATAAAAAATACTGAAAAATACTATAAATAATAAATGAAAAGGAATAAAAAATAACAGATAATTTCTATAGGAGATAGTGTGGGATATAAAAATAAAATATACTCTTTGCATAAATTTGCATATAATTATAGTGATTAAAATAATATTGACTAATGTATTTACTTTTAGATCCAAAATACAGCTATTTTATTATATTTTAGGTCACTATTGATGTTGTTGCTGCTGCTGCTGCTGCTGCTGTGGTTAGTTATTGTTCTTATTGCTAATTTTTCAAGTCACTGTGACTGCTTGTGTTGTTGCAGTTGTTGTTGTCATTGTTGTTGTTCATGCTGCTAGGCTTCTTGTTATTCTTGTAGCTATTGTACACATTACTAGGATTGATGTTGTTGTTATTGTTGTAAGTTATTGTAAACATCACAGCAATTTATTCTTCTTTTCTTTTGATGTTGCTGTGTTATATTTATTGTTGCCATTATTGTTGATGGTGAAGGTGCATGGCTTAGTGGTTAGGGTGTTCGGCTCATGATTGCAAGGTCAGGAGTTCAATTCCCGGCAGCGTGTCCTTGAGCAAGATACTTTATTTCATATTGCTCCAATCCACTCAGCAGGTAAAAATAAGTTCTACCTGTAATTCTACCATGTCATATTCTGTGTCATGCTGAATCTCCCAGAGAACTACGTGAAGAGTACATGTGTCTGTGGAGTGCTCAGCCACTTGTGCTTTGATTTCATGAGCAGGCTGTTCCATTGATCAGATCAACTGGAACCATCATCATTGTAAGTGACGTAGTACCAGTGCCAAGCAAGCTGGTAGAATCGTTAGCATGCTGGATGAAATGCTTTGTAGCATTCCTTCTTGGCTTTACATTTTGAGTTCAAATTCTCCTGAGGTTGACGTTACCTTTTATCTTTTTGGGGTCAATAAAATAAGTATCAGTTGAGTACTGGGATCAATGTAATCAACTTAATCCCTCCCTCAGAATTACTGGTTTTGTGCCAATATTTGAAATCATTCTTGATTCCATTGTGAAGATGGAAAGCTAGCAGAATCATGGCATGCTGGGCAAAATGCTTAGTGGCATTTTGTCTGTCTTTATGTTCTGAGTTCAAATTCTGCTGAGGTCAACTTTGTCTTTCATCCTTTTGGGGGTCAATAAAATAAATACCAATTGAGTACTGGGGTTAATGTAATCGACTTAACCACACTCTACAGGAATTACTAGCCTTGTGCTAAAATCTGGAATCATTGTTGATGCCATTGTGAAGAAGGAAAGCTGGTGGAATCATTAGCGTGTCAGATAAAATGGCTAGTAACATTTCTTTGAACCTTGATTCATTTAGACAAATTCATTGCTATTTCTAATTCTTTCCTTTTCATGGATGAGATCTTTCAGCTATTCATTAGGTTGGCCATGGGCACAAAAGTGGACCCCAAGTATGCTAATGTATCTCTTGGTTAGGTTAAGTCCCAAATATTTTCCCAGTTCTCTGGTCCTACCCTAATTTTTAAGCCCCAGTTATGTCAGTTTGTCGATTATGATGAGTCCCAAATGTCTTCCCAGTTCATTGGTGTTAACCCTAAAGCTTAGATCCTAATTATATCAATCTATCTCTTTTTTATGTCAAGTCCCAAATATTTTACCAGTTCACTGAGAAAATATATAGAGCTACAAAGAAAATATACAGAGCTACAGGGCCACTACATTGATGATTGTATCAGTTCCACCTCTCTCTCTCTCTCTCTCTTTCTCTCTACCCTATAAAGCACTAAACTTCATCTCCTTCATTAACTCCCTTATTTTACCTCTCCATCTCTGATATCTCCCTCAATTTCCTTGACATTTATATTTCTGTTGACCAACTCACTCTTACCATCTCTGCTTCCTTTAAACCCACTGATCCCCACTTCTACCTTGATTGGTCTTCTTTCCACTCTGCTCATGCCAAGCACACCATCCCTTTCTCCACCATTTCTCTAGCTGCAATCATGACTCTGAGACTCACACTTAACATAAGGCCTATGGACTCTTATACAGCTCCCCATAAACTGATTCTGATTTCATAGAATATAGGTTCTAAGTAGATTTGCTTGTGGTGTTGAAGCGTTGGTCTGATACAGAGTTACTTCACATTACTATAGAAGTGTATCTGTGTGTTTTAATGTATGTGTTTGCATTGAAGTGCATATATATATATATATATATATATATATATATG
>NC_069000.1:22677591-22678486 GCF_001194135.2 Octopus bimaculoides
TATATATATGTATATATACGTATACATACATATATATAAAATATATATAATATATATATATGCATGTTGTTGCATGTATCTTTGTGTTGTAGTATGTGTAATGTGCTTCTGTGTGTGTGTATACATTGTTCCAGTGTGTTCATGCTGTTTACTGTTTTATTCACAGACCTAATGTTTGTATTTGTGATTTCAGATGGTTCTTGGGTGGTTGCCACTTCATTGCGTATTTATATTTTTGCTTTTAAATTTTTTAGTTAATTGTGCATGTGTGTGTGTGGGAGTGTATGTACAAACATACATGTATACATACACATACATATATATATATATACATCTACATTTGTATTCACACATATATACATACACATGTACACATACATATATTATTTACATATATATACATATATATATGATATAACACATGTATATATGATATAACACATGTATATATGTATATGTATAAATATATGTATATGCACACATACACGCACACACACACACACACATATACGAGTAAATATGCACGTGTGTGTCTGTACACATATAAACATATTTGGATGTGTGAGTATTTGTGTAAGTGTACGTATGTGTACATGCGTCTAAGTGTATATGCACTTAGACGCACGTCTACACATATCTACATGATATTTCTGACAGTCCGTCATGTATACATTGGCAAGAAGCCAGAGAAGAATCATCGGAAATTCTTTCTTTCCAAAACTGGGCGAAAAGTCCAAAATTCTTCGTAAGCATTGAACCTGTTTCCTAAAACCTACCATTGGAAACAGTTCTTAGTTGTCGACACCACAACCACCACCACCACCACCACTTCTGCCACCAAAACCACCACCGCCACCAAAACCACCACCACCACCACCACCACCACCACTACTAC
>NC_069000.1:22681496-22686593 GCF_001194135.2 Octopus bimaculoides
TAAGCACATAAAATGTGCAACAAGGTGGAAAAAAGAGTACTCAAATACCAGAGGTAGAGTAATATGCTTTATTTAAAAGCAGCAGAAATATAACAAAAGATTGTTACTCGGAGTTTCATATTCCCGTTCATCGGACAGTTTTTGTCTGATGAACGGGAACGTGAAACTCCAAGTGACAGTCTTTTGTTATATTTCTGCTGCTTTTAAATAAAGTATATATATATATATATGTATGTATGTATATAAGTGTATATATACACACACACATATATGTACAATGGGTATCTTTCAGTTTCCATCTACCAAATCCACTTACAAGGCTTTGGTTGGTCCAAGGCTATAGTAGAAGACAGTTTCCCAATGTGCCACACAGTGCGACTGAACTCGGAGCCATGTGGTTGGTAAGCAAGCTACTTACCACACAGCTACTCCTGTGTCTATATGTAAAAGAAACAACACAAATATACCAGATTCTTTGTAAAATTTCAAAATATATTTTGAAAACTAATCTGGACTCTAAAGGAATAGTTGAAGATAGTCTCTGTCATTGACAACCATTGTATCTGAGGAAAAGGATGGTAATGATGGTTTTTGTGATTTTGACAGCAATGAATTTGAGAAAAATGATAGCGATGATTTGTGTTATTGGTAAAAATTATATCTGAGAATATTGTATCTGCTGATGATAACTGTTCACATCATTGACAACAATTGCTATGAAGAAACTGCTGTTTAAGGACTGTGTCATTGACATTAATTAATCTAAAGAAACTGATGATGACAGTCTGTGTCAACTGACAACAAATTAATTTGAAGAAACTGATGATGGTAGTCTGTCATTGACAACAATTAATCTTAGTAAGCTGATGTTGACGGCCTGTGTCATTAGCAACAAATTAATTTGAGGGAACTGATGATGATAGCCTGTATCATTGACAGCAATTAATCTGAGCATGTTGGTGATGACAATGTCATTTATCTGAAGAAACTGGTTCATGTCATCGGTAACAATTAATCTGTAGAAACTGATGACAACATTCTGCATCATTGGGAACAATTAATATATAGGAAACTGGTGATGACTGTTTCTGGTATCAGCAACAACATATCTGAAAATCTGGTGATGACAGTCTGTATCACCAGCAGCAAAATAATCTGGGAAAACTAGTGATGGTAGTCTGTGTCATTGACAACAATTATTAGATAATAGCCTCATGATGACAGCTTATGTCATTAGCAACAAGTTATCTGAGGAAAGAGATGATAATGGTCTATGTGGTCAGAAACGATAATTTTGAAGAAACTGATGATGGTCTGTGCTATAAGGAACAGTTAATTGAGGGAAATTAGTGATGGCAGTCTGTGTCATGGACAGCGATTAATAAATACTAAACTGTTGACGGTGGTTTCTGTCATTGGCAACATTTTATTTGAGGAAAATGATGATGATAGTCTGCATCACAAATGATTACTTAATCTATTTGCAGAATAAGTTGGAAATTTGGTTTGTTGCAAAGAGTGAAAGAATTTAACATTTTCGAACATGATCTTCTCTGAAAAGAGGGAGAAGGGCAAAAAGGAGGGAGAGGAAGAGAGGGAGACTAAGAAAAAGGGGAAAGAGAGAAAGAGTGAGAGAGGGTGTGAGAGAATATAGAAGTTGCATACAACTATATATATTCTTCCTTCGCTCAAAATTACCAAAATGTTACATTTCTTTAGTCAACTACTTGAATCCTTATATTAGGTTGGAACAAAATTTGTCTGTTTTAAGGCTCCAATTTTACTTAGCTTGACACGTCTTCTCAAACACATAAAGCAATAAAAAAGAAACAAGCTGTCTGATGTATTCAATCATTAATATAGTCACCATCCTTCTCTATGACATTTTCCCATAATGCCACATTCATAAAATTCCTTAGGCTCAGAAGTGTAAAAGAAAATGAACTCATTTTAGACTTCTGCTCTTGAAGCCAGTCTCAATCCACTCAATGATTTTGTAGTAAAGAGATGGTAATCTGTAGGTGCAAGTTCTGGAGAATATGATGGATGATGCATAATTTTCTAGGTATATTTTTCTAGGAGGTCTTTGGTCGCTTGTGCAGTGGGAGGTCTAGTGTTAATCATGATGAAGGATGGCTCCTTTTTTTGCTTGTTAATGACAGACGTTTTTGGAGCAAAGCTGCTTTCAGACTTGTTAGTTGTTGGCTGTATACATTAGCTGTTATTGTCTAGCAGCTTGTGGTGAATTACTAAATGCATATCCCAGCATATACTCAGAAGAATCTTCCTTGAATGCCAGCTATTTCTGCACTGCTGAGCTGGCTCTTGACCATGACTAAGCCACAAACGTTTTCACTTAACGGTAGTTAATATGGTAGCATATCCATTTTTCATCTCCTGTAATGACTCTATGCAAAAAAGATATTTGTGGCTCACAAAATTGCAATGATGTGCAGCAATCAACATGTTTGTGATTGTTAGCAGAGAGATCATGCAGGGACCCATTTTCCAACCTTTGACACTTTACCAAACCCTTTCAATTCACAATGAATGGGGTTTTCGCTCATGTTGAAAGCCATGGTTAGTTCCTGAGCTGTAACAGTCAGGTTTGCTTCAATAGTGCATCTGGATCTAACCCTCTTGGATGCTCTTCTCTTGATTCATGCTGCAGGCTGTAGTCACCATTTCTGAATTGTGAAGACCATCTTCTGCATGTTCTTCCAGTCACTATGACATCTCCACAAATGTTTCAGTGTGATTTTGCTGTCACACTTGCACTATCCCCTTTTTGAAATTCCTAAAGAATAACATGATGAATATATTCTTTGCTTGGGGCCAATACAGCAAAGAGATGGTAGTCTGTAGGTGCAAGTTCCAGAGAATATGGTTGATGATGCATAATTTTCCAGGCATATTTTTCTATGACATCGTTGGTCTTTTGTACAGTGTGAGGTCTAGCGTTATCATGATGAAGGGTGACAACTTTTCTGCTATTAAAACCTTTCACACTATCTCAGTTTCTCATCATCCTTTCATTTTTTCATTATTTCATTTTGTCGTTTTTCTGCATCTTCCATCATTTTTTCTTTCTTGTTCAATTCTGTCATCTTTCATTCTTAGATTTTGGTTTCCCCGTCACTAATTGCTAACTTCTTAATTATCACTAATTATCATTTCCTTCTACCTGTTCATTCCTCCTGTCCTTCATTCTTCCTAAACTTAGCTTAATTTCTCTTAGCATAGCACTCCACCTCACCATCCTACTAACGGTGTTGCCCTGTTATCTCTCTGTACTACACCATAACTATGTTGCCTGAGATACACCAATACCTTATACTATTGACTTTGTCATCTTTCAAATAGAACTGAGAAGCTAAACTCCTTTAAATCTAACTAGATATTTACTTAAAAAAACCCAAAACAGACAGAACTTTTGTTACAGCCTGATATATATACTCTCTTATAAATTCTCCTTTAACTTTTCCCATAAAATAAATGTCCTATCAATTTGCCTATAAACTTTCCTATAAATAAAACGTCTCATGGATCCTCCCACAAACTCTCCTATAAACTCTCCCATAATATAAATCTCCTATAAATTCTCTTATAAGTCTCCCATAATACTAATCTAGAAATTCTCCTATAAACTCACCTATAGTATTAATTTCCTTTAAATTCTCCTATAAACTTTCTCATAATGTCAATCTCCTATAATACAAATCTCCTATAATGGCTCCTATAATCTCTCCTTTATTCTAGATTTTCATATAACCTCTCCAACAAATTAACTGATGTTTTGATTAGTTTTATGGATGTCAATAATGTCTAATAGATTCTCTAAAAATAAATTAAAAATCTTTTAAACGCTTTTATAAATTAAATGTTTTGATTGATTTTAAGGATCTCAATTACAGAGAGGAAAGTGGTTGTGTTGTGATGATAATGCTGGTGTGTTGTGGTAGTGTTACTGAAGTAGTATTTGTGGTGGTAGTGGTAGTGTTGTGATGGTGGTAGTTGTGGTGCCAGTGATAGTAATTGTGGTATGGGTGGTGTTGTAGTGGTAGTGTTGGTGATGTAGTATTGGTAGTGTAGTGGTGGTAGCATTGTGGTGTAGTAATAATAGCGGTGGTACTGTTGATGGTATTTTGGTGCTGTTGAGATGGTAGTGGTGTGGAGGTGGTATTGGTGGTCTGGTGGTATTCTATTGGTGGTAGTGGTTGTGTTATGTTAATGGTGATGGTGGTGGTGGTGGTGGTAGTAGTGGTTGTCTTATGTTAATGGTGGTAGTAGTGGTGGTGGTAGTGTTTAAAAGATTGTGTTGGTGGTGGTAGTGGTGGTGGTGGTGGTGGTGGTGGTGGCAGTTGTGTTATAGTGATGATGGTAGTACTGGCTGGTGACGATAGGAAAATTGCCAGGAATACTGTCATATACTTAGAGAAGGTACATAGCTTAGTGGTTAGGTTATTCAGCTCACAATCATGAGGTTTTGAGTTCGATTCCTAGTGGTGCATGTTGTGTCCTTGAACAAGGCACTTTATTCCACATTGGTCATTGGTCCAATCCACTCAGCTGGCAAAAATTTCAGGAAATATTTCAGGCTGTGACAACGCATCTGATACATACTAGCATGGAAAATGGATATAAAATGCTGATGAGGAGGTGGAAGACAACGGTAGCGATGATGATAATGATAGTGATGATGATGATGATGATGATGATGATGATGAGGTGGAGGACGAGGACGAGGAAGAGGAGGAATGCAGGGTAGATTTCTCTACAGATCACAATACAATGAAATATATTCACAAAAAATTGAACCATCAAACTCCTGCTTCAATCACATACTGCTCTGCTATTAAAAACCATCAGCATTTCCATTATTCAAATAACTACCACCACCACCACCACCACCACTTCCACTTCTGCTGCTGCCACCACAGCCACCACCATTGCCACTACTGCCACCACTGCTATCATCACCACCACCACAATTGCTATTGCTACCATCACTGCCACTGCTGCTGCTGTCACCACTATCACCACCGCAATCTAGTAAGAGAATGTACCACCACCATCATCACCGACCTACACGCCACC
>NC_069000.1:22687344-22692344 GCF_001194135.2 Octopus bimaculoides
ACGCACACACTCACACACTCACACATAACTTCCTCTTAATGTTACTACCATCACTACCACCACCACCACCACCACCACCACTACCACCACCAACATCTCCACCATTTTCATTGGGTTCTGTAATTCTCTAATTAATTGCAGCATTTTATGATGAACCAATGCAGTAAAACGGTACAGGTAGGGTTAGAACACATTGCTCCAGGATGAAACCTCTCCTTTTAGATGCTTTGGTGTGGCTGTGTGGTAAGAAGTTTATTTCCCAACCTCATGGTTCTGCTTTCCATCCCACTGCATGGCATCTTAGGCAAATGTTGTCTACTTTAGTCTTGGGCTGATCAAAGCCTTGTGAGTGGATTTGGTAGACAGAAACTGAAAGAAGTCCATCATCATCATCATCATCGTCGTCGTTTAACGTCTGCTTTCCATGCTAACATGGGTTGGACGATTTGACTGAGGACTGGTGAACCGGATGGCTGCACCAGGTTCCAATCTGATCTGGCAGAGTTTCTACAGCTGGATGCCCTTCCTAATGCCAACCATTCCAAGAGTGTAGTGGGTGCTTTTACGTGCCACCGGTACGAGGGCCAGTCAGCTGGTTCTGGGTTCAGCCCCACTGCACGACACCTTGAGCAAGTGTCTTCTACTATAGCCTCAAGCTGACCAAAGCCCTGTGAGAGGATTTGGTAGACAGAAACTGAAAGAAGCCTGTTGTATATATATATATATATATATATATATATGTGTGTGTGTGTGTGTGTGTGTGTGTGTGTGTATGTTTGTGTGTGTGACTTTGTGTCCATGTTTGTCCCCCCACCATTGCTTGACAACTGATGTTGATGTGTTTACATCCCTGTAACGTAGTGGTTTGGCAAAAGAGACCGATAGAATAAGTACTAGGCTTACAAAGTATAAGTCCTGGGGGTCGATTTCTTTGACTAAAAGCCCTTCAAAGCAGTGTTCCAGCATGGCCACAGTTAAATTACTGAAACATGTTAAAGAATAAAAGAATAGTAAGATACCAATTCATTAGAATGTTGTTTAGAAGTGTGCTAAAAAATTGCAACTAATTTTTTTTGAATTAAAACTATTATGGTACTTAAGGAATGTGTACCAGTTCATTTGTAATTGATACAAAATGGAATGAGAGAGACTCAGACAAATTACTAATTAGGATAGACAATATCATATTCTGCAGAAAATAGCAATACTAGAATAGATATAGGTATGTTCCTGTAAATAGTTGTACAAAAATAGACAGAGGCAATAGCTTATCTATTCATTCTTAATATGTTCTGGCAGATTAGGAAATGAATATCTGATTGCTGTTGTTTTTTTGCCACTAAAGAACACCTCTTTTTAAGTGGTGTGTGTTCACAACATGTGATTCACTAGAGTCTCTGTAATGGAGTCTTTGAGACACCATAATATTTTGACCTTGTTGTACGTCTCCTCAATCAAAACTACTTCACATTGTTCTGTGTGTGCCCCTCGAATCATTACACTGTGCGACATGACATTTGTCCTTGGATAGCAATTGTTATTTCCTATTTACTTTACCCAGAGAAAGTATGAAAAATGGCTAATATTTCCTTCAAACTTTGCTTTTGTTACATTTATTCAAACACCATAGAATCCCTCTCAACACAGGGCTATGATACTCTCCTACTATTCCAGCTCATGATCAGAGAGGCACATATTGTCAGCCAGTAAGGTACATGCTAAAGGGGTTAAGGTCAGGCAACTGACAAGCATATCTGTGGCATTGAGCAGAATATTTGCTATTAAGAAATTTCTGCTTCAGCAACTTAGAGTTGAATCTGTCTGAAATGTAATGGAAAATAGGTCAGTTTCAAAACATGGATGTCCAGCTTACAAAAGCAAAGTGTGAAGGGAATAGTAGTCATTTCCTTTGGTTTCTAGACAGAAGTGAATAAGAAATAACACTTATTGGCCAAATCAAAAATAAATAAATAAATAAAAATTTTGTTTTACACAATGTTATCTGTTAGGCAGACATCTGCACAACAAATGATTTGTTTGCTGATTCCTATAAAGAAGAGCTTCTGTTAGACCCACTGATCTGGCCTGAGGTAGCTTCAACTGACGAAACACACAAAGAGGTCAAAACACTGCAGTGCTTCTTGAGGTCTCCTTACACTAGTAAACTGGTAAATCATGTGTATGTTATGAACTCACATCATCTAAAGAAAGAAGTGTTCTCCAATGGTGAAAAACCACAGTGTTCAAATATCTGTGTTGAAATCTGCCAGAATATATTAAGAATGTATGCATGTGTGTATGTGTGTATGTTTGTGTCTCCTTTCTTGACATTATATAACATTGTAAATGAAAGCCATGCAATTACCAGTATTCTGAAAAAAAAAAAAAAAACGTGTCTGACCATGGGGAAATGTTACCTTGCTTGGAAACAGATGAGGGCTGGTAACAGTAAGGGCATCTGGCCTTGGAAAATCTGCCTCACTAAACTCCATCTGACCCATGCAAGCATGGAAAAGTGGATGTTAAAATGAGGATGGTGATGATGTGTATAATATTGTATTGCAGGATGTAGTATATTATTAAATTGTACAAAGGTGTCAATGAATCTCTACAATAGTGGTGAGAAAACTTTTGGTACCAGATGTGAATTGCAAATTTTTAAGACTCTGTAGGTTACATATGTGCTGAGAAAAGTAATGAATCTTTTATTGTATAAGTTCATTAATCTTTTACTCTTTTACTCTTATACTTGTTTCAGTCATTTGACTGCGGCCATGCTGGAGCACCGCCTTTAGTCGAGCAAATCGACCCCAAGACTTATTCGTTGTAAGCCTAGTACTTATTCTATCAGTCTCTTTTACCAAACCGCTAAGTTATGGGGATGTAAACACACCAGCATCGGTTGTCAAGCACTGTTGGGGGGACAAACACAGACACGCAAACACACATATACATACATATATATGACGGGCTTCTTTCAGTTTCTGTCTTGCAAATCCACTCACAAGGCTTTGGTCGGCCTGAAGCTATAGTAGAAGACACTTGCCCAAGGTGCCATGCAGTGGGACTGAGCCCAGAACCATGTGGTTGGTAAGCAAGCTACTTACCACACAGCCACTCCTGCGCCTAATAATAATTTATATTAAATTATATTAGGTTACAATTTTGGTCAAAAGGACTAAAAAGGTTTTTCATGTGGTTTTTAGAGACTTCGCTTACAGGGAATTTCAAAGTAGAACATGGAAGAAATTTCACCTGTGGGCAATGGTTTCCCGATCTCTGCTGTTAGGAGTAATTCAATCTGCAAGAAATAGCAGCTTTTTCTATCTCCTATCATACTCTACCATCTTAACAAAAGAAAGAACATATTGAATGATGTAGTCTTAGATACACTATATATCTCATATCACACCCTATCATATAAAAAAAAGCAGATATAGAATAAAAAAAGTTGTTTATTAATTAGTTATCAGTATGTAAGTTTTATTACAAAAATACAATTATTAAAGTCTACAAAATTCTTTAAAATTCTTATTTTGATATATTTCTTTTTTTTTTTTTTTATCAAAA
Source organism: Octopus bimaculoides (assembly GCF_001194135.2). Classification (NCBI taxonomy): domain Eukaryota; kingdom Metazoa; phylum Mollusca; class Cephalopoda; order Octopoda; family Octopodidae; genus Octopus; species Octopus bimaculoides. Next base: position 22,690,915 of record NC_069000.1, read on the forward strand.
TGTGGTTTTAAAGTTTCTTTTATTGAAGATTTCAACTACAGAGCAGTTTTTAACACTGCAAGACAATGTTCCCTCTTAGTCTGTCTCTCTCTCTCTCGTACATTTCCTGGTGCTACTTTTCTACAGACATAGTAGTAAAACATTTCTCCAAATTCTAAATTTAATCTGGCATCAGCTAAATTATGTTGATTCTAATATCCTTTCATATTTGTTGAAAGTTTTCAAGAAATAGAAAGCCAAAGAGAAAAGCAGTTTTAATTTACTTATACCAAATATAAACTTGTAACAAATAATGTAGTCATAGACACATTACTTCTGATAAAATGAAGAAAGAAGCGAAAAACAAAACAAGTTTATCACAACAGGAATGCCTTCTTTCATAAAAAAATAAAGGATAAAGATCCATTCCGAGTCAAAGGATAAAGATTCCTTCCGAGTCATATAGACTCAAGGGGCCGATTCCCTGGTTTCTGTGGAGTATATATATCCCACCTGGATGGGACACCAGTCCATTGTAAGGTAACTCATTTTTGCCAGTTGAGTGGACTGGATTAATGTGAAATGAAATGTTTTGGCCAAGAACATGGTTGCCCGGTCCAGGAATTGAAACTGCAGTCTTATGATCATGAGTCCAACACCCTAACCACTAAGCCATGTACCTCCACCTTCTTTCACAAGTCTGTGTGATGAAGACCGACCAAGGGCTAAACAACAATAACAGCAAACAGCACCACAGATACAAGTGATCACTTGCTGCCATTTCCAGAGGGGGGAATGGAACCAAATAGTTTCAGCAGTAGAAGGATTAGATAGTGAAGTGGTAACATTCATACTTTCTCTTGACAGAATTATCAACATTTGTGAAGAAAAGAGTTGGATTCAACGAGGGATTTGAAACCGGGTTGCAGGTATGTGCCTCATACAGTTTACCTCCTACCTTTTACTCTACAGATAGTTTAGTCCTTCTTTGTGGAGCTTAGGAATATTAGTGCTGTTAATGATGATGATGATGACTATGATGATGGTCGTCACTGTCATCATCATTATTGTGATCATCATCATCATCTTCATTATCGTCATTATCATCATCATTATTGTCATCATCATCATCGTCGTCATCATCATCGTCGTCGTTGTCGTCATTGTCATTGATACCATCATCATTGTCGTTGTCATCATTGCTATCATCATCATCATCATCCTCATCATCATCCTCATCTTCATCGTCGTCATCATCATCATCATCACCATCATCCTCATCGTCGTCATCATCATCCTCATCATTATTGTCGTCATCATCGTTGTTGTCGTTGTCATTGTCATCATCATGGTTGTCATCATCATGGTTGTCATCATCATGGTTGTCATCATCATTGTCATCGTCGTCATCATCAGAATCATTGTCATCGTCGTTGTCATTGTCATTATTG
>NC_069000.1:22694524-22694910 GCF_001194135.2 Octopus bimaculoides
GGTGGTGGTGGTGGTGGTAGGTAAATGCAGTCATTTTTAGATCCTACCATTATAAGGTTAATCTCCTGTCAAAGGAGGTACATAAATTTATCTTTACATTCAACTTGCACCTGCATCTGTATTCAAACATCTAGTTAGAAGCTGCACCACCACTACTACTACCACCAATACTACTACTGCTACCCTCACCATCACAAAAGCCATCACTATCTCCACCACCACCACCTCCACCACCGCCACCGCCGCTGCCGCTGCCTTCAGTATTGGTAATACTAAACTCACCATCACAAAAGCCATCACTATCATCACCTCCATAACCACCACCATCACCACCACCACTACCACCACCACTTCACCACCACCACCACCACCACCACCACCACTTC
>NC_069000.1:22695252-22695792 GCF_001194135.2 Octopus bimaculoides
CTCACCATCACAAAAGCCATCACTATCATCACCTCCATAACCACCACCATCACCACCACCACTACCACCACCACTTCACCACCACCACCATCACCATTATCACCAACACTACTCCAAGCACTACCATCCGCCACTAGCTCCACCACCACCACCACCACTTTTGCCACTATCACTACCACTACTAACATTGTCATTATCGTCACCAGCAGCACCACCAGCACTACCACCAACACTACTACCTTCAACATTATCACCAACACTACCATGACCATCAACACTACCTCAAGCACTAACACAAACACTATCATCACCATCACCACCACCACCAACACCTCAACCATCCACCACCATCACTTCCTATATCATCAATACTACTACACTAACACTACTACTATTAATTAGTACCACTATCACCTTCACCATCACGACAGCAATCACTACCATCAACACAACCACCATCAACACCATCATACCACCAGCACCAGCACCACCACCACCACCACCACCACCACTACGTCGTCGCCATGTGTGTATGTGTGT
>NC_069000.1:22695802-22696400 GCF_001194135.2 Octopus bimaculoides
CACCACCACCACCACCACCACCACCACTACGTCGTCGCCATGTGTGTATGTGTGTGTGTGTGTGTGTGTTTGACCCCTACTATTGCTTGACAACCGATGTTGGCGTTTTTACGTGCTTGTAACTTAACGGTTCGGCAAAAAAGACTGATAGAATGAGTACTAGGCTTACAAAGAATAAGTCCTGGGGTCGATTTGCTCGACTATAAGGGTGGTGCTCCAGCATGGCCGCAGTCAAATGACTGAAACAAGTAAAAGAAATAAAAGAATAAAACGAACATATAATTATTTGTGCTACATGTATGTGTACATGTGTGAATGTATATACATGCACACATGTATATTCATATGCAAAAATCCATAGGCACACATACACACATACGTACACACCCACACATATATATCATCATCATCATCATCATCATCGTCATTTAACATCCATGTTTCAAGCTTGCATGGGTTAGAAGGATCGACAAGGACCTGATGTGTCGAAGGACTGAACCAGGTTCCAGTGTCTGCATCAGTATGGTTTCTATGGCTGGATGTACACATACATACATACATACATACATATATATATATATATATATATATATATATA
>NC_069000.1:22696872-22703999 GCF_001194135.2 Octopus bimaculoides
CCTGCCATTTATTTTTCTCTTTACTGTTAGTAGTAGTAGTAGTAGTAGTTGATGTTGTTGCTGTTGTTGTCCTCCTCCTCTTCTACCTCACTCTTCTTCTTCTTCTTCTTCTTCTTCTTCTTCTCCTTCTCCACCTCATTCTTCTTTCTTTTTATTCTTTTTATTCTTTTTATTCTTTTCATTCTCTTTCTTACATTTCATTCATCCATTCATTCTCATCCTCTTTACACACTCCTTTCTCTCTCTCTCTCTCTCTCTCTCTCTCTCTCTCTCTCTCTCTCTCTCTCCTCTCTCTCCCCTCTCTTTTCTCTCCCTTATTATTTTTTTTCCAATCCATGCTCTTATGGCTATTCTCAAGTGCTAGAACTTCCCAAATTACCAAAGTGGACACAAAGGAAGATCTGTATACCGGCAAGTTCTCTGAAAATGGCTTCATCTCCTGCTACACTTCAAAAGTCAAAAGTCAAAAGTCAAACTTAAAACCAGTTAAAACGCAAAAAAAAAAAAAGTAGTAATAACAATAATTCTGAACTACCATTAAGATAAACCGGTCAACAAGTTTAAAATAGAAAACAAACCTGCGACCACAACGTGATTCTGTTGTTCCCCTTGTGGTCATTGCAATATACTCAAATGAGCCTGACCGGAAGGAAATGGCAGATGAGGGAAATTGTTGAGGTAACAAAGTGAAATCAGAAAATGAAGTTGATTGGAGCCGTAGAGGACAAACAAACAAACAAACAAACATAACTGGATTTGTGTTGTACAGTGATTAGAAAGAATGTCATAGAAAGAATTGTGAGATGGATTCTTCAAGCAAAGCCAAACGGCAGGAGACCAAGGAGTACACTGAGAACAAGATGGTTGGACAATATCCATCGTCTCGGTCCTTCTTGGGCATGGGTCTGAGAACAGGAGGTACAGAGGGTGCAAGTGCAATTTCAGGTAAGTTCACCACCATCAATTCACCTGGAGGGAAATTTCTCCATGAGGAAAGTTTACCAGTAAAATACATCTATATTATCTCACTATTTACAGTTACTCTTTTACTCTTTTACTTGTTTCAGTCATTTGACTGTGGCCATGCTGGAGCACCGCCTTTAGTCGAGCAAATCGATCCTAGGACTTATTCTTTGGAAGCCTAGTACTTATTCTATCGTTCTCTTTTGCCGAACCGCTAAGTTACGGGGACGTAAACACACCAGCATCGGTTGTCAAGCGATGTTGGGGGGGACAAACACAGACACACAAACATACACACACTTAGATATATATATATATACATATATACGACGGGCTTCTTTCAGTTTCCGTCTACCAAATCCACTCACAAGGCTTTGGTCGGCCCGAGGCTATAGTAGAAGACACTTGCCCTAGGTGCCACGCAGTGGGACTGAACCTGGAACCATGTGGTTCGTAAGCAAGCTACTTACCACACAGCCACTCCTATGCTTAAAAAAACTATTTTACTCCAGTTTACTCAGCTGTAGAAATGAGTTGTGATGTCACTGGTGCCAAGCTGTATCGGCCTTTGCCTTTCCCTTGGATAACATGGGTGACTGCTGGTCTTCCATAATCAACCTTGCCTGGAATTGTGCCTCGGAGGGGAACTCTCTAGGTGCAATCCCACAGTCATTCATGACCACAGTAGCTCCTTACCCTCAGGTCTTAGAGTAGTGGTTCCCAACCTGTGATCTGCGAACCCCTGGTGGTCTGCAAAGGTAAGTACTAGGGGTCTGTGAACATGTTAAGCTGATGGACCTTTCAATATTCTGGAGTCCGTGGAAAAACTCATTTAAATATAAGGGGTCCTTGGTAGTGAAAAAGTTGGGAACCACTGTCAGAGGGAATGTTCTGCCTGGGTGTGTTCTGGTCGTTGAGTTAACTTTTCTATATGAATATACATATGCATGATATTGAATGGGTACATAAGAGGCAGCATCGAATGAATGTGAAGATGAAGAATGGTAGTGTACAAGAGAATATGAGCTTGGAAAGAGATTGGGAAAGCATGAGTTTGTAGCTGGATGTACAATGTTGTGCCTGTCTGCTGTTAGACGTAGGAAGAATAGCCGGAACAGCAAATGGTAAACTAAAGAAGGAATCAGAGAATTGTACAGCATTGATATAACAGAATGTATGTGTGAGTGTGTGTGTGTGTGTGTGATGTTTTTGTGTTTGTGAATATGATGTTTGTGTGTGTATGCATGTGTGTTTGTGTGTGTATGTGTGTGTGTGTTTGTGTGTTTGTGTATATGACATTTGTGTGCATGTATGTTTGTGTGTGAGTGTATGTATGGGTGTGTGAGTGTGTGTATTTTCATGATGTTTGTGCATATGTATGTGTGTGTGTCATGTGTGAGTGTGTGTGTATGTGTGTGAGTATGAGTGTAAGTGTATGTGCTGTTTGTGAGTGGTCACTACAAAAGCTAATTGCCTCATACTGTGGATATATATCTCAGTATATGTATGTATATGCATGTATATAGACATGTGTGTATGAGTGCATGTGTGTATGTGTGCATGTGTGTGTATGTGTGCACGCTTGTGTGTGTTAGTGTGCGTGAGATACCACAGTGAAAACTAGTTACCATGTACTGTGTGTGTATGCATGTGTGTGTACACATTCTATTTTTCTGTTGGTTAAGCACACACACACACATATACACAAGCACACACTCACACATACATGCACAAACGCACACAAATACACTCACAAATGCACATATGTACACACAAACACACACTCAGACACTTGCACTCACACACACACATGCATTCATACACACACACACACACACACACACAGATTGCTAACAATGTTTGGTCATAACTAATATAATGTTAGTTGCTAAGGAATGGTCAGTTTGACAGAAACTGATCTTTTACATCAATATATTGGTCAGTATGAGACTGGTGGCGATGGTGGTGGCGGGTGATGTGGTGGTAGTGGTGATGGCAGTAGTGGCGTGGAGGGTGATTGTGATGGCGGTGGTGGCATAGCAGCAGCAGCAGCAGCAGCAGTAGTAGTAGTAGTAGCAGTAGCGATAATAATGATGTTTGATGCTGGTGGTTATGGTAGTCATGATGATGATGATGATGATGATTGTGATGGTGGTGATGGTGGTGATGGTGGTGATGGTGGTGATGGTGGTGATGGTGGTGGTTGAATGCAGTGATTGTGGATGATGATTATGATGATTGCTGTCAATGGGGACGATGATGATGACGATGATGATGATGATGATGATGGTGATGACGACGACGACGATGACAACGATGATGATGATGATGATGATGGTGATGGTGATGACGACGACAACAATGATGATGATGATGATGATGATGATGACAACGATGATGATGATGATGATGATGACGACGATGACGACAATGATGATGATGATGATGATGATGGTGATGACGACGACAACAATGATGATGATGATGATGATGATGATGATGATGATGGTGATGGCGACGACGACGATGACAACGATGATGATGATGATGATGATGGTGATGACGACGACAACAATGATGATGATGATGATGATGATGGTGATGATGATGGTGATGACGATGACGACGATGACAACGATGATGATGATGATGATGATGGTGATGATGATGACGACGATGATGATGATGATGATGATGATGATGATGACAACGATGATGATGATGATGATGATGACGACGATGACGACAATGATGATGATGATGATGATGATGGTGATGACGACGACGATGACAACGACAATGATGATGATGATGGCGGTAGTGTTTATGCTTCTTACTGGTGGTGATGGTGATGGTGATGATGATGATGACTACGATGATAGTAGCTGACGGTTGAAGACAGTGGTGGCAGTGGTAGTGGTAGTTATACTACTTACTTGCAGCGCTGGTGATGGTGATGATGATGATGACTATGGTTCAAGTTGTAGTGTTTTGTGGTTGATGATGGCTATAAAAATGATGATGGTAGTGGTGGTAGTAGTGCTGGTGGTGGCACTGGTGTTGGTTTAGGTGGTGCTAGGAATAATGGTTAATTGGGAAAGCATTGGCAGTAGTGATGATGGAGGTGGTGGTAGTAGTAGTCAGAATGGTGATGGTGGTGGTGGTAGTGATGGTTGTAGTGGTGGTGGTTATGGTAGTGGTTGGAGAGATGGTTGTTGTTGTGGTGGTTGTGGTGGTGGTAGTGGAGATAGTGTTAGTAGTAATAGTAGTAGTAGTAGCAGCAACAGCAATGGTGAATGGCAAGGATCAGTGGTAAGCCGCAGTGAATGGTTTTTAATGGAGAGGTACTCTCTACTAATCAAATAAATGTGCAGTGACTTAATAAACAGGAGGCCTCACACATTCACACATGCTCACTCACACACACACGCACACACACGCACAGATAAACGCATACATATTCACACACATACACATATATGGACAAACACACATTAACACATGCACACATACACACACATACAAACGTGCACATGGCTATTAACGAACACACCTGCTTATTATATTCACACACACCTGACTATAAACACACACATAGACACACACAGACGCACACACATAAACAAATGCACACACAGAAAGATACTCTTATGCCTGAATACACATTTTTACATAAGTGCATTATACATACATGTTATTTGCTTTGTGTCAAACAGGCAGAGGTGATTTAACTCATACTTCCAGAAACTCAATGCACCATTGAATCTGAGCAAGAATACAGTTATAATTGGATTCAATATTTGTTTCCCAACCTATTTTCCTACATGTGTATATCTTTCGCATGTTTATGGAACTTAATACACCTGTAATAGCACCATTTTGCAATATTGTGTACCCTCCATTACATAAACTAATGTTTGTATTGCAATATATTTTGATTTACATTTGGTGATTATAAACAGAACCAAGAATATCTTTTCTGGTTGTGCACTTTGTTTATGTAAGGTGACAATGCCCCCCCCCCATCTTATATTTTTACTAATAATAACATTAGTGAAATTATATTACTATTGGGACTAAGTCTGGAACTTTTGAGCGAGCTGACATCCTTCATTGTGCCTGGTTCATATTAGTAGCAGAATCTAGTGCTTTGCTATGTTTCTGTTGCTTAAATTTCTATACTTAGTGAAAGGTATATCATTATTTTTATATGGAAAGAATTTCGAGCTGGCAGAATCGTTAGCACACTGCACTAAATGCTTAGTGGTATTTCATCTGTCTCAGGGCAGTAAGCGAGCAGAATCGTTAACACTGGGCAAAATGTTTAAAAGCATTTCGTCTGTTTTTACATCCTGAGTTCAAATTCTGCTTGGATCAGCCAAGATTGTCACAACCAATTCTGCTTGGATCAGCCAAGATTGTCACAACAGAAGCGAATGAATGCACATGCACACACACACACACACACACACACACACACACACACACACACACAACAATCATGTTGATTTCAAATTTTGCTACAAGGCCTGTAATTTTGCAGGAAGGGGTAAGTTGATTACATCAACCTCAATTCTCAACTGGTACTTATTTATCGACCCTGAAAGGATGGAAGGCAAAGTTGACCTTGGCAGAATTTGAACTCAGAGCACAAAGCTAGAAGAAATACCACTAAGCATTTTGTCTGGCATGCTAACAATTCAGTTAGCTCGCTGCCTTTCATATAACATTAAGTCATATACATTAAGTCAGTGTGAAATTAAATGTAGTTTTTATCATTTGAAACCTTGCTGTTTATTGTCTAACTATATTCATGTGCTAAACCATTTTGAAGAAAAGGTTTTGGTCTATTTATTTATGCCAATGTTTTCTGTTTTTGCTGTCTATTCTGCTTTGTTTCATGTCATCAAAGTAAGGAGAGAATGAAAAAACAAATGGAAACGAATTTGAATGGCTATATTATATGAGATCAAAGTGGAGTGCCAAGCAGTAAAAACTATTCACAATATAAACTAAGGTTTTTGCCAGAACACCATCAAAGACTATACAATTCAATACTGGTTCTCAAAATTTTATTGGGAAGATGAGAGCCTCGATGATGAGAAAGAGTTCAGACTATTTTCTGCAATTAATTTCAAGTAGTTGAGAGCCACTGTTGAAGTGGACCTATATACAATCAGCTTCTTTCAATTGCTGTCTTCAGGTTTATAGACTGAAGACAAGTGGACAGCTGTGGACATATGTTTCTATCTAAATAGGTGTCATAAGTTGTATTTCTCTTAACTCAATGTTGTTCAATTTATGCAAATTACCTAGGCCATAAATATGTTCTACTCATTTTTGATATAAGTCTATTACCATTGGTTACAAGAGATAAGGTAGAACAATTGCCGTACTGATGAAGCCTGTTGAGGTAGAAATGCATGACTACAACATGTTTACAACTGACCTCTTGTCTCCAGACTGTCAGCCAATGCTTTTCTTTAACCCTTTAGCATTTAAACAGATGTATATCCAGCCAAAATATTCAACCTATTTTATGTTTAAACAGGCCAGATCTGGCCTCTCACACCTAACCTACAGTGTCATTCCAAAGATAAACAGTCACATTATTGAGATCTCAAAGCTATGAGATAATGCATGATTAATTCAAAACAATGTGAATAAATAAGGATTACATTTGATAGAGTAATCTGAATGCTGAAGGATTAAAAATAGGATATGAACAATAATATAATCTGAATATACCAAAAAGATAATCAGGTTTTCTTTCACACACCTTTATACCTTTTCCCTACCAGAGTTGAGCTTACCATAGAAAAGATGCTTTGACAATCGTTCATCTTTCATTCTAATAACATGTCCAGCCCATCTCATTCATGCCAAGATAACATGTGCAAAACTTTTGTATCTGGTATGAAACATTCCCACTTGACTCCCAAGATATGTTTGAGGCATTTTGATGAAATCACTCCAGCATTTTTATATGATACTTGTAAGTAGTCCACATCTCACTTGAATAAAGAAGTGTGGTCAATGCACACGTTTCATAGACACATACATACATACATACATAAATACATACATACATACATACATACATACATATATACATACATACATGTATACATACATACATATATATATATATATATATATATATA
>NC_069000.1:22704745-22705700 GCF_001194135.2 Octopus bimaculoides
ATATATGCACATGTATACAGGGTGCAGTGAATATATTGTTGTCTAAATTACACAAAACTGAAAATAACACTGACATCCCATTTTATATTTACCAAAATTACATAAAAATATCTTGAAAGACTAATGAGTAAATTTATTTAATAAAATCGCCATCGGCTTCAATCATGGCCCCCAGACATCTTTGGAATCTCTTGCAACTCTTCTCGACAAAATGCTGCCATAATCTTTGCCTTTAGTTCATCTTTGGTGTTACAAGGAGTTTTGTTGGTCTCTCACTCAACTGCACCCCACACATAATAATTAAGGGAGTTGCAGTCTGGGGAGTTAGGTCGCCAGATGTCAAGGGTAATGTGGTTGCAGAAATTGTCTAACAGCCATGCCTGGGTTCTCCTGTTTGTGTGGCATGGTGCAGAGTCCTATTGCCCGACACAGTGTCATCCAGCAGCCACCATCTTGACCCAGGACAGCATGACCTCCTCCAGGCACTTGATGTAGGCCTCCTGATTAGGTCTCCATTAAGTCTCTGTGTTGAGTTTGAAGTCGTGCGGGAAGATGAATGGAGGCATAATGTCACAATCATTCTAAACACCATGATGTTGACTGGATGTTTGATTTTTATCACTCTCAGTACATCTCATCAGATTGCACTGTCTTCAGATTGAGACGCAAACACTCTGAAATATTCGTATTGGAGCTTCTGCTGTGAATGTCAAGCAGTATAGCATGTCGCTTCCAAATTTCTTGCAGAGGAAATTGCGTCATGGTGCTGTTTTTCTTACAGATGGTGCCCATCTGACTCTACTATACTGTGTAATCCACAAACTCAAAAGCAAACAATGCGAATGTGCGAAATTAAAAATATAACATAGAAACAATTCACCCATCGCACCCTGTATGTATATGCATTACATATATATGTATATATATATATATATATATATATATATATATATAT
>NC_069000.1:22706627-22707180 GCF_001194135.2 Octopus bimaculoides
TATATATGAGTATGTGTGCGTCTAAACACACACACACACACACACACACACACATCTTTTATTTTTTACTTGTTACAGTCATTAGACTATTAGACTGTGGCCATGCTGGGAGACACATAACCTTTATTAATAAAGAGGCTATGTGTCTCGTGGCACCAACACCCATCCTGATACCGTGTAAGAAACACCCAAGCTGGTTCCAGGCAAAAAGCACCTGTACCAGTGTCACATAAAAGACACCCAGTACACGCTCTAAAGTGGTTGGCACTAAGGAAGTGCATCCAGCCACAGAAACCAGTAGTCATCACCTCGGTGAGGCCCAATGTATGAAGGTCTTGCCTCACCACCTCAGCCCAGGTCTTCCTGGGCCTACCTCTTCCACGGGTTCCCTCAACTGTTAGGGTGTGGCACTTTTTCACGCAGCTATCCTCATCCATTCTCACCACATGTCCATACCAGCGCAATCGTCTCTCTTGTACACCACAACTGATGCTTCTAATGTTCAGCTTTTCTCTCAAGATACTTACACTCTGACGGGTATTCACATTGACAT
>NC_069000.1:22707809-22708771 GCF_001194135.2 Octopus bimaculoides
AGAGAGAGAGAGAGAGAGAGAGAGAGATAGTTAGATACATAGACAAGCAGATAGCTATATACATATATGTATAACTAGCAGTATAACCCAACCTTGTCCGGGTGTGACTTATTACGCCATCTACGATAAGTCTTGCTAGGTGAAAATCAACGGAAAAAGAAAACCTTACAACGGAAAAACCCTTATGCTGTAAATATGTTCATAATTCAAAGGACGATGAAATTAATAGAGAAAGTCTGAAGGCTGTTTTGCATAACATTATTAAGCATACGATTAGCTCCAAGAGGCCATTGCCTCCAGCTAGCTATGTGACACACGAACCTGTGTCCATTATAACCTTCGAACAGGGGAGGTCAGCCGCTTCCCCTTGCTGCTCTGGGTTTTACATTGCATCTAGCCACCTTTGTTTTTTTTTATAATTTTCACATTACCATTTTGTTGAATCAGCCATTGACTCATAGGTAAATACTATATACTGACAGTTGGGATTTGGGCAAACCAGTCAGTGATGGAGTGGTCACTAATGATGAGCTTTAATTTCAAGCAAAACTAGAATTCTATTATGGTGGTCTCACTCACTGTGGGGTGGTTATCTCTCCTGTCAGTACATAGACAATATGCATTTTGTGGCTACAAGGGTCTTTGACTCTTGTTTCTAGCAATGTATGTGCTACCCTGCATCCTCAGTCACTATTAGTGACAACTGAAGTTTTCCTTTTTGGTTTTATATTATGTCTAGCCACCTTTGTTATTTTATATTTCCTTCTAATATAGGATAAAATATTTTTCAAAAATTTCATCAAGTGGCCAGCATATTAAAATACCTTTAAAGGTGAAAATTATAAACAATTATAAATATGGGCAAAAGACAATTTAAAGTCTATTTCTTAGCATATTGGCATAGAAATGTTTTTTCTTTTGCCCTTATTTATAATTTGTCGTTTCATATATATATATATATA
>NC_069000.1:22709480-22710229 GCF_001194135.2 Octopus bimaculoides
TATATATATATATATATATGTATATATATATATTTGTATATAACATGAATATAATAAACTAAATTCTAATGACTTCTCACAAGAAGACTGGATTTGTTGAATCTGTTTAGCAAATTTAGTCAACGAATTGATTGGCTGTTATCCTAATGTACTCTTTCAATTTGACTTTATCTTTTCTTTTGATTATAATGAATCCATTTAGCATGCAATGTTAATGGTTTTGATTGGTCACTGTGCTAACTGCAGCCTACTGGTAAACAAGCAAGTCTCATATCTCTAGTATGTGCAGTTGATAATGTTTACAACACTATCACTGCTTATAGTTCATAATTGAATTTAATCCTACATATGCATCATCATGGCATACCAGCAAATAGGGTTTACACTATTTATATATATAGTCATAGAGTGATGATTCAATTTGCCTTCAATTCGGTTCTGGTACGTGGTATTGATAAGCCACAAAAAATGGCAAAACATCAATGTCCATTTGCACCTGAATGGGATTTGGGGCAAGTGGTTACCCTTGTCTATGACTTGCAGATGATTTAACATCTAGTGCTTTGAGGGAGTCATCTCCACTATATAGACCTGTAGCATACCAGCTAACAAGCAAAACACATACATTGAGTATATGCAATCATGAATATATACATATACATACATACATACATACATACATACATACATACACACACACACACACACACACACACATATATATATATATATATATATATATATATATA
>NC_069000.1:22710892-22712296 GCF_001194135.2 Octopus bimaculoides
CATGCATGCATGCATGCATGCATCCATGCATGCATGCATGCATACATACATACAAACATACATACATACATAGGTACATACATGTATGCATACATACATACATATGTACATACATGTATACATACATAGGTACATACATGTATACATACATACATATGTATATATTTATATGAATATTTATATATTTATAATACACACACACACACACATATATACACAAATAGGTTGATACTTCTGCATGTATATATATATACACACATTTATATATATGTATATATATATATGTGTGTGTGTGTGTGTGTGTGTATAGACAAATAAACATGTGTATATATATATATATATATGCACGTATTTGAGGGTGTATACATGAATCTGTGTTTAGGTGTGTATTTAAATAAGTGTCTGCATATACATAAATGTGTATATGTAGGTGAACCTGCACCGTTATTAGGAATTGTGTGCATGCATGCACATACACACACACACACACACACACACACACACACACACATTCTATTGCATCCCTACGTGTGCAGTTCATCGAAAGTCCACCAGAACAATAGGTTTAAAGTGTATGTGTGTGTGTGTGTGTGTGGTGGGGGGTGCACGAGCACACATTGTGCAATGTGCAATGTGCGATGTGTGATGCAATACTATGGAAACAATCGCCGCAATCAAACCAATTCCTTAGAAGGTCTGAATAATGTATAAACTGTGTTTTTATTTGATGTTTGCAGTGAGATGCATTTGCAGCGTCAGAGGTGCATATAACATCAAACAGTTGCATATGTTCACAGCAAATGCACTAACTTGCTGCTGCTGTTGCCACAGCTGCTTCTGATGCCGCTTTGGTCTGTACATTAGTAAAAATGTGAAGAATCTCACTCGTTGCCAAAATATTAAAAATATCAAAGACAGCAGGCGATTTTTTTTTGTTGTTTCTTTTTGTGTTTTTGCATCCTCAAAGTTATCAAGAACTGTACGGTTTATTGTTGTTTTTTGTTTTCAATTTCTGTTTTTATTTTCTTTCTTGGTGTTTCGTTGGTTTTGTTTGCTTTGATCATCATCATCATCATCGTCGCCGTTGTCATCATTGTCCTCAACATCACCATCACCACCATCACCATCAGCAGCAACACCAGCAGCTGCAGTACAACCACTACCACTGTGACCAGCACCATTGTTTTCATCACCATCATCATTGATATTACCAGTCTTCATCATTATTAAATACAAAAAAATACGATTGTTACTATCATTGTCATCATTATCATCCACATTTTCATAATCATCATCATCATCCTCATTCCCCCATTATCATTCTCCTCATCATTCTCCTAATTATTATCAATTCCTCCTCCTCCTCCTCCTCAAATCCTTATGCTTGAATCCCTCAAAGTTTGT
>NC_069000.1:22712703-22716164 GCF_001194135.2 Octopus bimaculoides
CATTATCATTCTCCTCATCATTCTCCTAATTATTATCAATTCCTCCTCCTCCTCCTCCTCAAATCCTTATGCTTGAATCCCTCAAAGTTTGTCATTTTCCTGGAAGTCCATTGTATACCAGGGCTGGTTGAATCAGTTACATTATATCCTGCTCTCTGTCCTTGCAAATATGGTGTGTTTTGCCAATACAAAAGAGCATTGTTATTCCAGTGGGTGACTGAAATCAGTGAAATGTAGGATAAATAGCAATTCACCCTTGAAATGTTTTTTTTTTACATGATTTTACATTCTGAGTTCAAATCATGCCGAGTTCAACTTTTGCTTTTTATCCATTTGTGGTTGATAAATAAGTACCAGCTGGTATAGCTGCTTGATTAAAAAAGTTCACTTCAAAAACTCACCAATTCCTGGTTCAATCTCACTGCACAGCACACAACAAAAAATCAACTTTCTACTCAAAGAATATTGTGACCTAAATCTGACACACTTGCTTACTTCTATGCTTGGTTGAATCTCAAACAATAACAAAATTTCCACACCAAACCAAATAAGATTTACTGCCAATAACTTTTTATCAATGTGCTTGACTGAACCCTGAGCAAAAGCAAAATTACTACATCAAACCAAATAAAATCTATTTACAATAACTTTCTATCAACCCATACCCTACAAACACAATTTTCTTCCATACTTCTCTATTCCACTTCCTACATAACACCTAATTATCATTCCACATAGCTGCACCTAAAAAAAAAAAAAAAACTACTTGACTATATAAAACTACATAAAGCCAAAAGGAACCGAAGTAAAACACAATGTGAAAAAAGAGAGCAAGTTGACACTTTGCAGCCGCTACCAACCTTCACCTTGTTAAAGTTTGATTAATATATACATGTATGTTTGTTTATATGTATGTCATATATATATATATATTATACACACACACATGCATGCATGCATACACACCTCCCCCTACACATTAAACCTCGAATGATTGAAACAAGTAAAAAATAAAAGATAAAAGGTATGCATACATACATACATACATAAATACATATAGAGAGAAATAGCCAACCAGTGGAATTTCTGGTATGGTTTTAATTCTGTAGTTTTAACTGTTTCAATACAGAGTGGGAGATCCATTTCAGGGACAGAGATATTAATATTAACCAACCTTAGTTTTATTCTTGCTCCCTCTCTCTGTCCATTTCTATTTATCTTGTTCTGTATATCCTTCTTCTTCTTCTTCTTCTTCTTCTTCTTCTTCTTCTTCTTCTTCTTCTTCTTCTTCTTCTTCTTCTTCTTCTTCTTCTTCTTCTTCCCTCTGTCTCTCTGTTTATGTCTCTGTCTGTCTGTCCGTCTGTCTGTCTGTCCGTCTGTCTGTCTGTCTGTCTGTCTGTCTGTCTGTCTCTTGTTCTCTCTCTCTCTCTCTCTCCCCTTTCTGACGAATTTTGAAAAGAATAAATCCAAGGCTATCCCAACGGTTGAAAATATCATTTTTGAGACTTTGTAGAAATGCACACGGGCATTTAAAAAAATGTATATATATTTAATACTATGAATTCATTATATTCATTTTCATATTAATATTTATGTTCATGAAATATAATTTCTGTGTTGTATTGAAACGATAGTTACTGGGGGATCATATCACTATCACTGTCTTCTTTACTGATGTATACTATATACACTTCTTTTCTTTTGTTTATAATGTATACCATGTAAACTTTTCACTCATATATATATATATATATATATATATATATGTGTGTGTGTGTGTGTGTGTGTGTGTGTGTGTGTGTGTGTGTGTGTGTGTGTGTGTGTGTGTGTGAGTGTGTATATATTTGTAAATATGCTTATGTATATATGCATAAACAATATCTCACAGAAGTATGTACACCCTTAAAAAATTTCAGTAAAATTGCTCTGATAATATTGAAGGATATCAAATGAAATTTATACTGAATAAAATATATCATACATGCAAATACTATACAAATTTGACACATGAAGCAATAAACATTTTCGAAGATGAACAACTTATCAATTTTCAAATGATACAAAAATATGTACACCCTATAGAATTTTTCAATATATATATTCAATATTAGGTGTGGTCACTCTTTCTTTCAATGGCTGCATTAAGTCTTCTGGGCATAGAGTCAACTTAAATTTCCACATATAACCGATGAATTCGACCTCCATTCATCCTGAATGATAACTTTCAGCTGTGTTACATTGTGGGGTTTTTCTCTACTCAACCTTCCTTTTCAGAACACCCCCACAAACATTTCATTGGGTTTAAATTAGCCAATGCAGCACCTTTAACTTTTTATCTAATAAAAACTCAGTCATCATCTTTGAAGTTTTCTGCAATGTGTCACAATAAACCTTGAATCCATTGTTCTCTCAATAAATGTGAGTCCTCCCACACCTGCCACACTCATGCATCCCCAAAGCATAACTCTTCTGCCACTGTGTTTCACAATAGGCACAGTGCATTTGTTGCTATTACCTTCACCTGGTCATCACCATACTTGTTTAGTACCATCTGACCCAAACAAGTTGATTTTAGTCTTGTTACAAAAAAGAATTTTATTTCAAAACTCCTTCCCCTTACTCACATGGGTTTCGGCAAAAGGAAGACGACTTCATTTATGCCTGGTAGTGAGAAGAGACTTCCTACGAGAAATGCGTCCATGAAGACCACACTGGTTCAAACTTCAGCAAACTGTTTGGTTGGATACACTCTTTCGACTAACAGAAGATACTTCTTACGCCAAAGATGAAGTGGTACAATGCCTTTTATCCATCACGCAACGTTGGATGTGGCGAATATCATGAGCAGTTAAAATAGAAGAATGACCTGGATGATGTTTATTGCTCAAACGATGATGTTTATTGCTCAGACGATGATGTTTATTGCTTACTTTGGCAACTGTGTTTACACTAATATGTATTCGTTTGCTAATTAACTTATATCCTAAACCATTCTTGGGTAAATTAGAAATAATTTTCTTCAAATCTTCAGACAATTCTTTTTCTTTTCGTATCACTTTAAACACAGTGAAGAAGGTTTTCAACATGGTACACAAATCAGAATTCCTGCAGATGCAATAACGATGATGCATACAAAAATGCCATGAGAAATAATCTATTGGAATTGAAATTACCAGCAGTATCTGAATTTAGTAAAAAAAAAGTGGATAAAATATTGAATATAACAAATTTTCTTTAGGGTGTACATATTATTGTAACATTTGAAAATTAATATTTCGTTCATATCATTGAAAATGTTTATTGCTTTGTGCTCCAGATTTGTATCATGTTTGCATGTATCATATATTTTATTCAGTATAAATTTCATTTGATTTCCTTTGATATTATCAGAGTAATAGCAATTTTACTGAAAATTTTTAGGGTTGTACATACTTCTGTGAGATAATGTATATATATATATG
>NC_069000.1:22716783-22717746 GCF_001194135.2 Octopus bimaculoides
TATATATATATATATATATATATATATATATTACATATTTATTATATCATACCTTGATACTGTGTGAACTAAGATCCCTGTTAACAGGCTGCTGGTATTTATAGTGTTAAACACTTTCAGTATGCAAATTAGGGACTCCTTCATAGAGCAACTGCTCCATTTATTGAGTATATAGACAGTTTGGCTGCTTGTCTCTCTGGAGACTGTCAGAATGATGTGGATGCTTTTGATGAGAATCTAATAGGGTTCAAAAATTTGTTAACATTGTTTATTACTTTCTTTAGTCTGTGGAGAAATGGCTAAAATTTTCTCTGTTTATAATTATACCATATGTTACATGTGTGTGTATATATATATACATGCACACATCCTGTTCAAGGATAATTTGATTTTTATTTTGATGCCTCTTTGTTTTCAGGAACAGCTTGCAGCTTGATATATTGGTGAACAGTCATGTGTGATATGATGCAGTCATATAACGATACATAGTGCATGACATTGCAGGTGGGTCCTGGTTAGAATTTTCTTTAGGTTGAGTAGCCCATCCTTCTCAAAAGGTCCCTGAATAAGGTTCTTTTAACCCTTTAGCATCCAGATTATTCAGTCAAATGTAATATTTATTTATTAACATTGTTTTGAATTAATCATGCATTATCTCATAGCTTTGAAATTTTGATGATGTGATTGTATATTTTTAGAATGACATTGTAGGGCATGTGTAAGAGACTAGATCTGGCCAATTTGAACATAAGATGGGTAGAATATTTTGGTCAGATATGTTCAGTTTAAATGCTAAAGGGTTAGGTATGATGAACGAAACACCCATGTTTCCAGAGGTGAATTTTTTAAACACCAAAGAATTCCTCTCAACAAATATTAGGTGAGGTGGCAGGATGGTTTGTATCACAAGAAACGTTTCTCCTGTATTTCTCCTGGTTTTTATGTTCTGGGTTCGAATCTTGC
>NC_069000.1:22720242-22721442 GCF_001194135.2 Octopus bimaculoides
ATGTATATATGTATATATATATATATGTATATATATATATATGTATGTATATATATATATATATATATATATATATATATCTGCAGATACAATGTATCTATGTTACAGTGTCTACTTGCACCAAGTTTTATGGCAGCCTAGGCTTAACAAACATCAAAGAAAATCAGAGAATGACTAGACATCTATATTCACTGTCCTTCTGATAACATCCTTTCTCCAGTTTGCCTCTTCCTATTCTGTTATATGTTAATTTCACCTCATCTGAGACCAATATATTGTGCTTCCCTCAACTCTTGTACTCCAGTAACTAGTCATCTCCATAATGGTGAATCTTTATAATCCAGTAATTTTTACAAATAAAAGTTACACATTTCTGACGATTGGACAATAAGTCTTGATTATGTAAGCTGTCCCCTTGTCTTTTCGTAATGG
Organism: Octopus bimaculoides; assembly: GCF_001194135.2. Taxonomy (NCBI): domain Eukaryota; kingdom Metazoa; phylum Mollusca; class Cephalopoda; order Octopoda; family Octopodidae; genus Octopus; species Octopus bimaculoides. Next base: position 22,720,675 of record NC_069000.1, read on the forward strand.
TCAGTTGGGTTTTGAAAATTCTTGGTTCTTTATATTATCTCTTATTCTGATTTGGAGTTGGTGTCAATTAACACCAAGCAATTGCTCTACCCTTTCTAGAAAGGAATTGGGGATAATTTATTTCATAATATCAAGAAGTGATCTTGTATATTATTTGAACATAAATTCACTCATCTTACCCATACACGTATTATATATATGTATATATTTATATATATATATATGTGTGTGCATGTGTATATACACACTCACACACACACACTCACACACACACACACACACATATATATGCATATATATGTATACATACACACACACAGATATATATGTATGTACGTGTGTATGTATATAAATAGAATAGATAAGAGAAGTGAGGTATGCAGATAGATGTTTATTCCATATGTTCTCAACTGTTTCATAATCTTGCTCGTTAAATATATAACCAACAAGTTTATGAAACAGCTGTAAACAAACAGAATAAACATGTATTCTCTTCTCTTAACTGCTCTATTTATATACATTTTCTCCATCATTGTGTTTCTTGGATTTTCAGAACAATGCGAAAGTTTACATGTCACTGGTACGGAAGCCAGTCGGGCGGCACTGGCAATGACCACACTCGAATGGTGCTTTTTACATGCCACTGACACAGGACCAGTCAGGTAGCACTGGCATCAACCATGCTCGAGTGGGGCTTTTTACATGCCATATATATATATATAATATATATACATATATATATATATATATATATATATATATATATAT
>NC_069000.1:22723444-22725273 GCF_001194135.2 Octopus bimaculoides
TATATATATATATATATATATATATATATATATATATATATGCATGTATACATACATATATGTACATATTTACATATATATGTAAATACGGTGGTGCACCAGCATGACCGCAGCCACTTAGCTGAAACACATAAATAAAAAAAATAAAAAAATAAAAAAATATGGGTACAGGATGTCACAAAATGCAAACAACATGAAATACGAAGACAAACTAATTTTTGCGAACAACGAGAGAAACAAATGGAAAACAAGACAAGTAACATAAAGAACAGCCCTTCATCAGTTGTCGGCCAGACAAGGTAAGGTAGTGAACATGAGGAATATTGTCTTTGACAAGAGAAAGGATAGGAGAGGAGACAGATAAGAATGTGTCTGGTCTGTGCGGACAGACTGGACAAAAAAAAAGATGATCACGTGATGAGAGAAAACGGCGAAGGGGAGAAAAAAAAGAATTAGAGAAAGGATGAGAGAGAAAAAATGAAAGGGGGAGAAGGGGAGAAAGAAGAATTAGAGAAGGAAGAGAGAAAAAACGAAAAGGGGAGAGAGAGAACAGTAGAGGGTAACACATATACACAAATGAACACACACCTCACACACACATCTCTCCTATGTCTCTATTTATTTATCCATCTACCTACCTGTCTATCCATCCAATTATGTGTCTCTTCATTCAGTCTCTAAATCTGTCTATCTTCCTATACACAGATCTCTCTACCTTGTTTTTCTGTCTGACTATCTCTCTGTCTATCTATCAGTCTGTCTGTCTGGCAAACAGTCTATCTATCTATACACCTATCTATATAAAATTATCCAAAATGTTCTTCCTTTCTTTCATGTATTACTGCTTTCTTTCTTCAATTGTTTATTTCCTTGCTTTCTTTTTATCTAGCTATAAGTGATAATTTCTCCCAGATGAATATCCAAATTATTCCTATACAACTTCCAATTCCTGTCCCTCCCTCAAGGGAGTAAAGACCCCTTCAGTTATGAATGACTATGCAATTGCACCTAGAAAATTACCTTCGAGGCAAGGTTGTTTATGAAAGATCAGCAGTCGCTCATGCATACCAGTCTCTCCTCTCTGCACCACCAATGCTATCCAAGGGAAAGGCAAAGGCTGATACAGCTTGGCACTAGTGACATCGTAACTCATTTCTACAGCTGACTGAACTGGAGGAACATGAAATGAAGTGTCTTGCTCAAGAACACAACACACAGCCTGGTCTGGGAATCAAAGTCACTATGTCATGATTGTGAGCATTTCCTTCAAGAAAAACACCAAATATTTTCAAGTATCTCCCAGCTTAATACACAGTAGAAGAGGATCACAATGTGTGAAAACAACCCTTAATGACCTTGTTAGTTAACCATTACATAATTTCATAGACCAGTTTGTGACCGTAAGAAATATATTATCTACTGTGAGTATTACTTCACCAACAGGTACTGAGTGTTATATTCTGTGTTATATTGTCATATATATATATGTATATATATATATATATATATACATCACAGTACATCTGTCAGACGGGACCTTGATGACTGCCATGAGGCAGGAAAGTATACTAGTCCTTATATATTTAATACTCAATATTTCATATATTCAATAAGACATTCAATACTTCATATCATTTTACTATTCATTTTACTATTTATATTATATATTCCATATTCTATATCCTACATTAATTTTATAAGAATATAAATAAAACATAAAAAACAGAGTTGAAACTCTTTGAACTTCAAAAGCTCAAAGACAATATAATGTATGGGTATATTTATTTTTTTATATATTATTGTTTTATATATTATTTTCTTCATTTTGT
>NC_069000.1:22728079-22729795 GCF_001194135.2 Octopus bimaculoides
AGGGTTTTCGAGCGAGATTGTTGCCAGTGCCCCTGGACTGGCTCTTGTGCGGGTGGCACATAAAAGACACCATTTCGAGCGTGGCCGTTTTCGTGCGGGTGACACGTAAAAGCGCCCACTACACTCTCTGAGTGGTTGGCGTTAGGAAGGGCATCCAGCTGTAGAAACTCTGCCAAATTAGATTGGAGCCTGGTGTTGCCATCCGGTTTCACCAGTCCTCAGTCAAATCGTCCAACCCATGCTAGCATGGAAGGCGGACGTTAAACGATGATGATGATGATGATGATGATGATATACACACACACACAGGTAATAGCATTTATATGACTAGCCAAGTAACTTTCAAGTTGCAATATCATCTTTATCATCATCATTGGCATCATCATCTCATCATTATCATCATTGTTGTCATTCATCATCATCATCATCATGTCTATAGATAAAACATTAAGTTTAAATGGGTGGCGTCTACAGAAATAGAAGCCTGCAGCCATCAATAGATCCTTAGTGAAGCATTCACACAGGCACATTTGTATGGTACACACTCACACACTCACACACATTGAGGTCTGTTTGTATATTTGTTTCATCATCACCATCATCATCATTGTATATATATACGTGTGTGTGTGTGTGTGTGTGTGTGTATGTATTTAAATACATACACACACATCTATACATATACATATATATGTTGATTATATATATAGATGTACACACACACACACACACACACACACACACATATACATATACATATATATGTTGATTATATATATAGATGTACACACACACACACACACATATATACACACACACACACACACACACACTTATATGCATGTATATAAACTCACAATACCATACAATGGATCAAACACAAGTATAAACACGCACATATATACACTCAAGTACACAGATATATACACGTGTGTGTGTGTGTGTGTGCACACATGCACATGTTTGTGTATACATACATACATACATACATACATACCCACGCATACATACTATATTTGTTTTAAACACTGAGCAGTTAAGTGTGTTTAATGGAGTTTCTGCAGTAATTTAACCATTGTGGTTTTATAATTGATTAGATTGGCAGTTGAAATATTTACAACAAAAACAACAACAACAGCAACAACGATATTAGCTTCAACTGCTGTAGTTACAAGAGCCGTCGCTTCAACAACAACAACAACAACAGCGACAACAACAACAACAGTAGTAGTTGTAGCACAATAACAGTGATAATGATACTAAATATAATTGGAAGTCAGATGTTTATTACAGCAACAGCAACGAGAACAATATCAATTATAACAACAATGACAACAATTCAAATTGCCACAGCTGCAGCAACAACAACATGAACAGCAACATCATCATCATGAAGTAAAAACAACCACAGTTTGAGCATCAATAATAGCAGCCATAGCAAGCAACAACAGCCATCACAGCAAAGCAATGCTTTTCAGATCTGTGTTTTCTTAATGGTGTTATACAAGAGTTTGTCTTAATACCCAACTTTGTAGCATCTGAACCAGTCTTATAAAACATGATTAAATTTACAAACATACATGAACTTTTACATATATATATATATATACATCCATATATGAGCATGCATAGGTTCATATATAAATATTTCCTCTCTACTGTCCTTCTTTCTGTATTTTTGTTCATTTATATTTCTTTTTGTATCAATCATATAGT
>NC_069000.1:22730809-22732463 GCF_001194135.2 Octopus bimaculoides
TATATATATATATATATATATATATATTTAGTGAGTGTGGTCACTAATTCATAGTATGAAAGTGTTCGAGGAAAAGTTCAATAAATGAGCTTTTGAGAAGCATGTGTAATGGAATATCAGAAGGCAGTTTCTAAACAAATAATTTAATTTATTAAATTATTACAAGAGCTAACAAATAAAAAGAGTATAGCCTGTGTGTAAGCACGAGTCAAGGAAAGCATTGTAATTTGCGTTTGAAAAATAGATTCAGTTGGAAGTCATTTTAAGTTAACAGAAAATGGAGTTAGCTTAAGTGAAAATATATGAAGCAGAGTGATGTCATCCAGAATTTCATGGAGCATGATGGGCAGAAATGAATGATGTATCAAGTTGAGAGTAGTTAAAAGTTTAGAGCCAGTGGCACAAAATTGCTGTGTAAAGCAATTTCTGCTTTTGCTAGTCCTCTGTTTTTCCGCAAACTGATTAAAACTTCTGCTTTGTTTGATGGGTAGACAACTGCCTCGAGATTTTCAACACACCCAGCCTTGATTGGCTGGAGAATGCCATAGCACAACCATGCTATGATGTGACAACTAAAATAGCTTTCTTGACATGCTATCCATCCATTCATCCATCCATCCATACATACATACATTTGTCCTCAACTGTTTGGACTACTGCTCTCAACTGTGGTCATCCTACAATTTCAGATTAATAGCAGAACTTGAGGCAGTTCAGTAATGTAACACAAGGAAGATTGCATCAATGTAACAGCTGGGCTTCTGGGAAAGACTGAAAGAGCTATGACTCTACTATTTGGAGTGAAGACAGGAGAAGCATGCAGTGATATAAGTATGGAAAATACTGGAGGGGCTGGCGCCAAACTTTGGAATTGAGAGCTATACCAGATCCCAAATTGGACATCACAGCACTGTTCCAAAGGTCCCAAGCACACAACACTCCCTTTGGGTAGGATGCCAGTCCATCGCAGGGCTGCTCGTTTACAACTGAATAGACTGAAGCAACATGGAAGTTTTATTACTCAGGAACACAACACCCCAGCCAGTCTAGGAATCGAAACCATGATCATGTAATCATGAGTACAACACCCTAACCACTGGGTTACATGCCTTCATCTGTAAGCATATACCACAGTGAAATATAATTTACTGAGTCATGTCCATAACAAAGACATTTATTAATCAACAGCCCAGTCCACTTGGATGTAAACAGCCCAGACACAACCTTACAATTCACCATGATGTGAATCAGTTGTGCTGTAGCAATCACAATAGGTTTGCAAAATAGGAGTAAAATGTTGATTAACTCTTGTAAGAAATAAAACCATCTGCCTTTCTAATAAATAGATCAACATCTTACTGAGGATAAGCGTTGTCTCACTACCACTTAATACCATGGCAACTGAAAATTTTCATCAAATCTATGATTACAGAAGAGATTAATTAATTTAGTGAGTTTATTAAGGGAGATTTATCTGTTCCATTGAGTAAATCAAGAGATTCTCTATAGAAAGTTCTCTCCTATAGATTCATTTCATTTCCTGGGTTGGTTAAAGACAACTTCATAAGAACTCCCCCACTGCCTCCAATGTCCGTTGATGTAGTAGTAGTAGTAGTAGTAGTAGTGTGAGTAGTGGTGGTGGTGGTGGTGGTGG
>NC_069000.1:22732582-22735428 GCF_001194135.2 Octopus bimaculoides
TGGTGGTATTGGTGGTGGTGGTGGTGGTGGTGGTGGTGGTTGTAGTAGTAGTAGTAGTAGAAGCAGCAGCAGCAGCAGCAATAGTTTAACCCCAAGTCAGCTCTGGTTAAGCAAATCTATGATCAAAGGTGCCCCTGCAATAACTCTTTTATTTATCCTAATGTTGCGTTTCCTACCATGATGACAGTTGTATATGATTTGAGGTGCTTTGGTTACTATTTCTAACAAGGAAAGTGACAGTATAGAGATTCCTTCATTGGCTTGTGTGTGGGACGTTGTCAATGTAAGATCTAGGCTGTAATGTTGGAAAGGACACCATTTTAGTTCCACAACCAGGAGGTTAAGGGCACTCAAAGATCAGTGTCTAGGGTTAAACAGAACAGTATGTTAGGCATACAACCTAGAGGCTAATGACAGCCAATGACCAATCTAAAGTGCCAAACTGGATTGTATGTTAGGTTTACTACAGCCTGGAGATGAAGAACAATCAAGGACCATGAAGTAGGACTAAAGTGGGAAGCACATTTAGCCTGCTGTCTAAAATCTATGCTAAAAGTACCCCAGAATCAGGTATGATAGTATAGTAGAATAGTTTGCTTTCAATGAAATTGTTTTTACTGAAGCTTGTCTCTTTGAATTTGCTCATTGAAAGCAAATTAGTTTTATGAAGCTTGGCTGCTAACCATAAGGTTTTGAAGACAAATCAGACAACAACCGTTTTTACTATCGACTGACATAACTTATCTCTATTCTTTGATTTAACAGAAAAGCAACAGTTCTTTGCTATTATCTAAAGTCAATTTATTATTTGCTAAAGGATACGTAAATAAGACATTACGCTCATGAAAAGGGTGTAATAGTTGATCAACAGACTTAGAATGGCTATCACCACTTCACAAGGAAGAGAAAGGATAAGAAATTGGCTGCTTGTTTCCTTCTGGGAAACAATTTTTGTCCAAAATGTTTAACTTTTTACATTCTTGTGAAGTCCTGTCAAACCATGTGAGATCAGAATTGTTGCCAATGTCAATGTCAGGTCGATAGCACCTGTGCCAGTGGAACGTAAAAAGCACCCTATACACTCTTGGCGTGGTTGGTGGTAGGAAGGGCATCCAGCCGTAGAAACCATGCCAAATCAGACTGGAACTTGGAGCAGTTCCCTGGCTTACCAATTTTCAGTCAAGCTATCCAACCCATACCAGCATGGAAAGTGGATGCTAAATGATGATGGTACTTTTCTCCATGAGGTAGAAATAGCTATTCCAAAAGCCTATTGATCAATTGAAAATAGGACAGGAGAGTCATGGCTGGAAGGAATACCTTTGATTACAGGCCTACTAGATCAGGACTGACCAAGTGTAATAGTTTATTTCCTAATTCTTTAGGAAATAAAAAATTGGCTGTCGACAATAGAAAAGAACCAAAACAACACATTAGACTAGATTACACCCAGTTATTTGATTACCTCCATGGCACAGGTTATCTCTGTTGGAATGGACATGGGCTGCACAACAACAGTGTCGTCATCATCATCATTACAATCATCATCATGATCATCATTATCATCATCAACAGCAACAACATGAACACTAACAACAAAAGCAACACAGCCTTTTCACAGTTGAATGGTTAGCAGCAGGATGTGCACCCAGCTGTAAATAAAATATCATTACTTAAATTAACCAGTCAACCCAGACATACATGAAATATAAATTTAAATATATATATATATATATATATATATATATATATTACTTCCTGGCCTCCTTAAATTTGCTGTTTAGTCCTTGGTCAGTCCTGATCTAGTAGGCCTGTAATCAAAGGTATTCTTTCCAGCCATGACTCTCCTGTCCTATTTCCAATTGTAATATATTTAGCATTACTTCTGAGTTCAAATTCCGCCGAGGTCGACTTTGCTTTTCATTCTTTCAGGGTTGATAAAATGAATACCAGTCATGCACTGAGGTCGATGTAATCAACTTACCCCATCCCCCAAAATCGCTGGCCTTGCACCAACATTTACCTTATCCAATGCCTGGTTTCATTTTTGAGGCAGTAAAGTACGATCTGAAAGCAGATTTGGCTGGTATTTCTTGCAGGCAGAGTAATAATGTTAAGCTATCCTCTTGGGCTTGTGTGTTGATATTAGCAGTGGTGGTGTTACGGTTTAGACACAGAGAAGACACACACAAATCTGCACATACACGCATATATGAGTGTTTATATATATATATGTGTGTGTGTGGGTGTGTGTGTGTGTGCATGTGTGTGGATGTGTGTGAGTGTATGCATGTATGTATTCATACACACACATATACACACACACACAAAGAATCCATATATAGATGTGTACCTACCCATACTTTCAAGCAACAAATCCATGCACAAACACACACACACACACACACACACACACACACACACACACACACACACACACACACACACACACAAACACACACACACACACAAACACACACACACACACATACATAAACACACACACACAAATAAACACACACACACAGAAAACCACTGATCTACATATACAGAAGCAGAGATATAAATGATGACAACAACAACAACAACAACAACATCAACAACAACAGGAATTTCTAGATTAGGTTTTCAGAAAGTATCACTGCGAATGATAAATGAATTGAACAAAACAATTAATCACCCCTTGCTATGAAAGTCCTTCGAAAATAGAAGCAGTTTTAGTCATATTTATGTACTATTATCTCTAAAGAGATATCAATAAATCTTGGTGATCAGCAGTACAGATGGAAGCTTCTGGAAATGTGTAAGATATATATATGTTTGTGTATGTATACATATATATATAT
>NC_069000.1:22735984-22739189 GCF_001194135.2 Octopus bimaculoides
AAATGTATGTATGTATGTATGTGTGTATGGATCACTCAATAAATGCATTTAAATAGAGTATCACATATATTATTAACATGGAGAAGGTTGACACAGTCTTTGAAGTTTTGGCTTAGTTGCATTCATTACTGTCACTCCTGGGTTATTTATATACGTGTGTTTGTGCATGTGTATGTGTGTATGTATGTGTGTATGCATGTATGTACATGTGCGTGTGTGTGTGTCCCCCCCGTCTGTCTGTGTGCATGTGTGTAGGATAATATTGTAGAATGTAGTTTGTATTTATGTACTGACACCGTTTTTACACATGTTTCAGTGCTGATCCCAAAATGATTGTGTAAGATTAATTTTAAGCAATACTTTATCGCATATCACCTCATCAGATGTTGTTGGAGTCAAATGGAACAAAAGCCAGTCTAACTCAATAATTATATCATGCTCTTTAATAAGCACCGAATAAACATTACATACATGTATGTGTATGTGTATGTGTGTGTGGGGGTGTGCAAACAACAACAAATACATACACATATTTCTAAAGATATATTTCTTCACATTTAAGTATATTGTATTCAAACATTCACATTTGAGTGTGTGTGTGTATGTGTGTATACATACATATATATGTATGTATGTATCAGGTCATCACTTAAGTTGTGTCTGAATATTGAATAAAGAAAACAAGTGATCAAATGTTATATTTAATTGAAATTTAATCATCAATGTACTTTCCCTGATTATCTATGACTTCCTTCTGTCTATTTGCAAGCTTTTTAATCCCATCAATGTAAAACTCTTTTGGTTTCAAAGCGAAGAATTCTGAAATATCAGTTTCGACCTCCTCCTCCCCCAAATGATTCTGTAAACCATGAAACAAATGGTAGTCTGAAGGAGCAAGGTCGGAAGAAAAAGGTGGATGAGGAATTTTTTCCCAACCAAACTCTTCGATCTTCTGTGATGTGATCTTTGTAGTGGGGGGGGTCACACATTGTCCTGTTGAAACATCACTCCTTTTCGATTCACTAAAGCAGGTCTTTTTTTTTTTCAAAGCTTGGTTCAAACGCTCTAATTGCTGACAGTTGACTTGAGCATTGATTGTTGCATTAGGTAGTAACAATTTAAAGTGAGTTACTCCTTTGCAATCCCACCAGATAGAGAAAAGAACCTTTTTTCCATGAAATTCCCATCTTAGTTGTGGTTGAGCTTTTTCCCTTTTACCAAGCCACTGTTTGCGAAGTTTAACATTTCGATAGAAGATCCATTTTTTCGTCACCAGTCACAAGTCTATGCAAAAAGTGTGAAATGAGTTCGCGAGGATTGAGAGAAGAGCAGATGTCAACTCAGGATTTGCGATTACTTTCGGATAATTCACGAGGTGCCTATTTTCCAAGTTTAGGAACCTTTCCAAGTTGTTGAAGATGATGATGAACAGTTGTATGGTTTGAACTAAGCTTGAGAATTCTTCTATTTTACACACACATACACATACATCCAAAAATGAGTTCAAAGTGATGTATAATCTCAGCAGTTACCGTGTTTCCTCTTAAATTAGTTTTATATGCTGGCTGACCACAGCGAACTTCTGGTGATACTCAAGTTAACAGTAAGTTAAAATGTGCACAGGTCAATGAAAGAATACTGTAAATAACTGTTTAATAAAATTACAAATGTGGAAAAAAACCTCCGTTCTCCTGATCATTATTAATGCTATACTCTTTACTCTTTTACTTGTTTCAGTCTTTTGACTGTGGCCATGCTGGAGCACCGCCTTTTAGTCGAGCAAATCGACCCCAGGACTTATTCTTTAGAAGCCTAGTACTTATTCTATCGATCTCTTTTGCCGAACCGCTAAGTTACGGGGACATAAACACACCAGCATCGGTTGTCAAGCAATGTTGGGGGGACAAACACACACATACAAACTTACACACACACATACATATATATATATATATACATATATACGACGGGCTTCTTTCAGTTTCCGTCTACCAAATCCACTCACAAGGCTTTGGTCGGCCCGAGGCTATAGTAGAAGACACTTGCCCAAGATGCCGCACAGTGGGACTGAACCCGGGACCATGTGGTTGGTAAGCTAGCTACTTACCACACAGCTATATATATATATACAAAACACATGGTGTGCCCCTGCTGAATTTACCATCACAAGGGAGACAATCTCTTCAAGGTTAAGTTGAGGAACTTACACTACAGAATAAAGAACATGCGCATCTTTTCTCTTCATAATATAAAGTTTTTACAGCTTGTTGTCATTGGTAGTTATGTACAGAGCTATTTCATCCTTCTTTTGAATCGTCAGTATAGCATAACTTTGAAATAAAATTAATAAATTAAGCTAAATTCAACATTCTAAAAAGTTTCTTATAAAGAGAAACTTAGTTTATAGTGTTATTCTTTTAAAAGAAAGGCACAGTTGTTATATTTCCCTCCTAATTCATTAACTGTTCAGCATTAAAAAAGAGACAGCAAGAGAGAGAGAGAGAGAGAGAAAGAGAGAGAGGGGGGAAGGATTTCTTTTACAAGCAGTCTAAATTCTTCAAGAAAAAGGTCTGTCTTGCATCTGCGTTCTTTATTCCAGAATGGAAGACATGTAAAATGATGACAATGATGATATTGATGATGATAATGATGGTGATGATAATGATGACGACGACGATGATCGTCATCGTCATGGCAATGATGATGATAATGGTGGTGACAACAATGAGGGTTATGATGGTGATGATGATGATGACGATGATGATAACAATGGTGATGATAATGAGGATTATGACGACGATGACGATAACACAATGATGATGATGAGGATGATGATGATGTTGATGATAATGTTGATGGTGACGATAACAATGTTGATGATGATGATAATGATGAACTTGATGACGTTAATGATGACAACAATGATCATGATTTCAATGATGACGATGATGACGACGACAATGACAACAACGATGATAATGATGAATATGATGATGATGTTGATGATGACAATGACGATGACAACAATGATGATGCTAGTGATGATGATGTTGACAATGACGACGATGATTAATTGGCTTTTTAATATTTCAACATGTGTTTTTCTAAGCCACAAAAGACTTAATGAATGCTCAGCTCAGTGAATAGAAATCTATGCAAAAGTGTAGTCACTAATGAAATCTATCTCAAAAACTGCCTAATACCT
>NC_069000.1:22743642-22748905 GCF_001194135.2 Octopus bimaculoides
CCAAGACAAAACAACGTACATGATAACACTTCCAATCAATTAAGATCAGAAACCATGAGAGCCACTGCCTGGTACTGCATCAGGGCATTATTATTATTATTATTATTATTATTATTGCCTTTGCACAGATTCTAACACTGGAGATGTACTCCGGTGTCAACTGTTCACTACCAGTGAAATAAGGTAACACTTCTTATTTTTCGAGCACCTTCCAGAGTATTCGAGCGGTTCCAAGTAGTGCTGTTTTCTGAAAGTGCTCCACCTTTATTGCAGCCCTTATTTGTTCCATGTACTTCTCAAGATTTTTACTCACTGTTGCCAGGGCTCTGACAGTTATCAGTACCACTACCACCTTTTTCATCGACCACAACTACATAACCTCCCATGCTAACCTGTCATACCTATTGACTTTTCTTTCGTCCTTATCACGTACCTTGTTGTCAGCTGGGCATGCTATATCTATGATCCAGTATAGTTTGGTTTATTTCTCAATTAAAACTATGTCTGGCTTCCTATTCTCTATGTCATGGTCGCACTAAATCATAAAATCCTACAGGATCTTTGCATTATCATTTCTGATGATGCCTACAGGTGTGTGGTCGTACCAGTTTGTTCCTCTGTCAAGTTCATACTTGTTGCAAAGTGTCCAATGGATAAGCCTTGCTATATTGTCATGGTATCTCTTATAACAGTTTTTGAATACATACCCAGCTTTTCCTTTCCTCAGTATCAGTGTTAGTGATATCAAACACAGTACAAAGATCAGTGGGGACAAACAGTCTCCTTGGAAGATGCCCCTCAGGGCTGAATGCAAGAAACAGGATCGAAGTGATCAATACTTTAGCCATATTGGTCATGATTTACAGTTTCAATATCATTACTGAAATATGTAATCTTGACAGAAAAATATGAAAACAGTTGACAATGCATAGAATACATCACCCTAAGACAGATATAGAATGACTTTACCAGCCAAGAAAAGAGGGTGACCATGGACTTTTACAAATGAAACTAACAATGAAAATTACCACAATTGACCTAAATGTCTACCTGAAAAACTCTGATGACTGGATGTTAAAAATTGTCTTAAAGTATGAAAATAAGAAAGCATCATACTCAGTAACAAAACAGTCAAAGGAATATCTAAGTGAATTCCAAATACAACAAATCCCAGAATTAGATGTACTTAAAACAAGCAGAGAAAAAGCTAAGCATATGAAAACCTGTGCTAAAACTGCAGCCTAAGATATTCTTACTGATAAATGACAAGAAAAACCTCTCACTGACAAATACCCAAGAGAGCTAATAATGCTGATGTTGACAAAACCCTTACCCATCAATGGTTAGAGTCTTCTGACTTAAAATCAGAAACGGAAGGGTTTATCATAGCAGCCCAAGATCAATGCCTACCTACAAGGAGCTACCAGGCCAACATATCAGAGAATGACAGTAATCCGTCATGTATGTCAACAACAAAATGAAATCATTGATCATGTTGTCTCTATGTGCAGTCTTCTTGTACATACAGAGTATCTCAATAGGCATGATAGAACAGCACAGTATATTCACTGGGTAGTTTGCAAAAACCTGAACCTGCTGAAACTTGTGGGCTAGGTTACTTGATTCCATTGACCCTAGCACTGGACTAGTACTTTATTTTATCAACCATGAAAGGATGAAAGTTAAGGTTGACTTTGTCAAGATTTGATCTCAGAACATAAAGAACTAAGACAAAAGTTGTTCTAATATTCTTCTAAGTAATAATAAAAATCCCTTCTTTATTTGCCACAGGGACTTGAAAGATATACAAAATACAAAACTTTCAATGGAGTGTCACCAAGAAAGAAAAAATATGAATTGTGAAAGTGGTGTGAGACAATATATAAATGGACAAATTCAGATTTTAAAAATGCATATATTTGTAAGCAAAACATTGAAAAATTAATATGATAAAACACATAATAATTAAAACAAGGTATAATGAACAAGAAATATTACATGAAAGAGAACTGGCTTGATTAGTTTTGGGCACTCTATAATCCTAGCCATTAACCATTTTTCTAATTGATCATGAGTGCATCCATCTGCACTAGTAAGCATTTCTTTTAGACATTTGGTGTTGAAAAATTTTGACATCTCCAAGGTATGTTGTTTTAAGTTTGCTGTAATGTCTTAGTTTCATTTTTACTAATAACATATTTTTTTGCATGTTGCTTATGTACCAAAGGTAACTGCTATTTTTTGTTATTCTAACTTCTTTGGAAAGTCTATGGCACCGCAGATGAATAATTTTTTTTTATCTTAATCATTTATTTGATTCTCAGTGACTCTTATTTCTTCTTCATCCTCTTCATTTTCTTCATTATTTTTTTTTTTGTGGTGAAATATCATTGTTGTCTTGAAGAAATTATTCTTCGTCACTAGTTTTCGTGCTTTTGTACTGAGTTTCTTTTCCTGAGATATTTTTCTTTTTCTCTTGCTTTTCTTGACAGTATGTAGATTGTCATCTTCAACTATCATTTCTTTTTCATCACATGGTGATGGAATAGTACCACTACTTGCCACTGTTCAGATACAAGATGTTTTTTCATCTATTTCTAATACTAGGTATGAAGGGATTTCTCTTAACATCCCCAGAGTTTTTTGGCTGATATTGCTCTAGAAAATGGAGTTTATTACTCTGTTTTTGTTTCAGTTGGTTTTCATCATTTTAATTTTGCTTATTTATTCATTTATTTCTTAGTTTTTCCAGTTCTTAAGGGCAATCAATTCTGGAGTGATTCTTACTATGACAAATGTAACAGCTAGGCTTTTATTTGCTTATTTTGCTCTATATCATTGATCTTATGCCATTTGTCTTGATGCTTTCTAATAGACACAGTTCAAGTATGGCCTTCTGGTTTTCAGGGGTCATTAAAACTAGAAGATTGATTTTGATGCTCTCTGATAATGTCACTTTTCATTAAACCTGATTGAAAACTCTTGTCTTTATTGTGATACAATAGCCACAGACCTATATGTTACTTATTGTCACTCTTGTATTTCTTTGACCCATATAATGAAGCACAAATGCATATAGTCAGAGGCGTGTCTACTAATTTCAACCAGTACTTTGGTTATATCTTCAGTTTTAAAAGTGGAGTGTATAATGCCATATACTTTTGCCTATTTGTGTTGAGGCGATTTTACCCAGTATGTTTTGAAAAGCTTGTATTATTGTTACAATGACAGATTTAGTCCACTTCTGTCCTTTCATAAGCTGAAGTATTTCATTTTTCTCTTTGCTTTCTCCTGGATTAGCTTCTGAGATAAAGAAATGCTGTTTGATACTACAAAATTCTCCAACTACATTTTTTTTCCAGGGACTACAACAGGTCTAAAAATGTTGTTTTTACAGTTTATTTTAAGGTAAGATTCTCTTTGGCACAAAGACTATATGAATGAATTATAGTATTTGACTTCAGGTGAGAATCACCAATTTTTCAAACTTCTCCACACATAATTTTAGTAGCAAAAGTAAAATTTGTGATTGAATTTCTTTAGTGACCAACTGGCACTGAAGTTTCACTAGCACTTCAAGAGTGCTGCATGAAAGTTACCAGCATATTTCAGAAAAATATCCTTGCTTTGAACAAATCTTCTTTCATCCACCTATTGTAGCCTTTAGAAACAATGAAAATATAATTGAGTGATTAATAATCACTACCTCTAATCCCAATAAAACTACTTTTAGAGTTGTTGAATGCTACACCCTGCAAAACAGCCACAAGAGATGTAAGCCCTAGTCATTGTGCAATAACATGAGTCAAGTCTGTTCCACCATAAATTATAGAAGAAGTATTATGATTTATACAGAAGGTGAGACGTGTAAGGATTCCCCTTAGGTGTTTGCAGTGGTATGCACCAAACACAACTTGATTGATGTTGGTTGCACAACAGAACAATTAGATAACAGCAGTTCAAGAGAACTTGTCAAACATTTTACATCAAATACCTGTAATTTTGAGGACACCTGAAAGTGCACATTCTTAGAAAATATTCTGACTCAACTTCACTTTCAATCCTCTAAATACATGAGAATAAATATATTTGTGAATTACTAATGTCACATCTTCCACACATACAGGCTTGTCCTTTCAGGTACCACTTAACAATCACTCATGCTGATGCTGCATTGACACACCCGTGCTTGTGCTGTATAAACGCACTTATGACGGCGACATGTAAAAAGCACCCAGCACACTCTGTAAAGTGGTTGGCATTAGGAAGGGCAACAAGTTGCAGAAACCATGCCACAACAGACAGTTGGAGTCCAGACAGCCCCCTGCTAGCCAGCTCCATGTCAAACCATCCAAGCTGTGCCAGCATGAAAAGTGGACAGTAAACAATGAAGATGATGATGATGATGATGATGATGATGATGACACCCTGGGGGGATGATCAAAATGACAGGCAAATTCCATCACATTTACACAAAACTTTTTGGTTAAGTGTTCTCTTTATTGTTTTCTTTTTTCTTTCTTGGTTTTAGATTTTTTTCATTGTTACCAGTTATGAAAAAGCAAAAATTGATGATATCATTTCATCTAAAGACGAGTGCACAACATTCCAGTTCATATTTTGAATTTCCGTGTTTCTGCATTTTCTTCCTTTTTTGTTTTGAACCTGAGTAAGACAGACATACTGCCAAAATATTGTCCAATTCAATAAAGAGATTCAATCGCTTTTTGTTACAAATTGCAAAATGCTTTTCTTATTGCTTATTTACCTTCATGAATAGTTATGTCAATCTTCATATTTTAATAATAGTAATAATAATAAAGGACCCCCTTTGGTCATGAATGACCATGGGATTGCACTTAGAAAGTTCCTCTCCGAGGCACAAGTTCGGGCAAGACTGTTTAAGGAAGACCAGCAGTCTCCCATATATACCAGCCTCCCCTCTCTACACCACTGATCTGATAATTATTGGGACTACTACCTAGTAACCTGTCATACCTATCAACTTTTCTTTCTTCCTTATCACATACCTTGTTGTCAGCTGGGCATGCTATATCTATGATCCAGCATTATTTGCTTTCTTTCTCAATTAACACTATGTCTGGTTTTGTGTTCTCTATCTGATGGTTGCACTGAATCATAAATTCCCATAGGATCATTGCATTATCATCTTTGATGATGCCTTGAGGTTTATGTTCGTACCATTATTATTATTATTATTATTATTATTATTATTATTATTGTTCAGTAGTTTTATTTTTAT
>NC_069000.1:22751382-22753130 GCF_001194135.2 Octopus bimaculoides
AATAGACAGTTACCAGGGTAGCAAAAAATCACACAAGTAAAGGAGGTGTAATACCTTGTTTTTAAAGGTAGAAACTCCGGGTTTATGTGAAATATTTTGTATAATATATATATATAAATAAATAAATGGAGTTAAATGCAGGTGTTATTCAAATTATTTTACTTCCGACACATGTTTTGAAGACAACATTGGTATTATTCCAAAGGAATAAAATGGTGTAAAACAATGTAATCTTCTCTTCAGGGAAATGAAGAAATAAAACAAACTCGTCAATAAGACATTTTAACAGAATATGATGGATATGTATAATGATGAATGGAATGCTATTAAGTTTGTTTTAAAAAAATGTTAGAGGATATAACGTCAAAGGTAACCTATAGAAAGAGGAGGGGTAAAGGAAAGAAAAAATCAGAGACCAAATAAATGAGAAATATAGAATATGTGAATTAAATAAAAGTCTAAAGTCTTGAAAAAAGATATATCTAGTAGAAGTGAAATGTAAGAAGAAAATCAATGTTTAAATTATATATAATGGTAGATATCACTTATATGAACTAAAGGTGTATTTCTGCCAATGTTTACATGGATAAGCATGCTCTATAACCGTGTTTACAGGGGGAATTTTAGAAAAATGAATTTTAAAAATAGTTCAGAATTGCAGAGATGACAAAATTCTATTAATTAATTGCAATCATATGTATAAGTAAATAAACAAGTAAATAAATAAATAAATAAATAAATAGAAAATAAATAAATGAATAAGAATAAATGAGTTAACAATACTATACTCTTACAGCTGTTTCTACTTTGGCGGGGTCCAACTTGCCAAGGTTTACACATCATACCAGTAATATACAGAGATTGTACAAAGGTTGAACAAAAATTGGACAGGGGTTGGACAATAACTGAGCCCCAAAGCTTCATCAGAGAGTCCATAATGGTAAGAATCAAACATGTGAGGAAGTAAAATAAAATAATATCCATAGGTTATATTACCTTTAATTCCTACATATGTTTCAAAATATATGTGTACTCTACTCCAAAGAAGTAAGAGCTGCTGGAATTCCACATATTCATCATCAGGGAACCAACCTATAGAAGCAAGACAAATGCGAAATGATGAGGTAACTTATGAGTTATAATATTATATGGCCAAGTAAGTGACCGTTAGAAGTAAGAATGCTTGCTTACATATAGTTATAAAGGGAGGGGGCTGCAAGCGTAATGCTAAAGGTTTAAATTAAATGATTAAAATGGGGGGAGGAGGGCAAAATAGATCACAGTAAAGTAAACTAAAAGTCGTAAGCTAATTGCTAATTCAAAAGTGGAGGAAGGGAGAGAATCAAGAGAGTTCATCAAATATAAAAAAAATTTTCTCCTTAAGGAAAAAACTAATAACATACTAATATAAAGCAAAGAAAGTAAATATAAAAAATAAATAAAGCATCATAGCCTAGTAATATATTATATTATTATATGGATATTAACACAACTTAATGGTAAAACAAGGTACAGAATATCAAATATCAACTACATATGTGTGTGTGTGTGTGTGTGTGTGTGTGTGTGTGAAGGCACATGGCTCAGTGGCTAGAGCGTCGAGCTTATGATTGTGAGGTTGTAAGTTCGAATCCCGGACCGGGCTGTATGTTGTGTTCTTGAGCAAGACACTTTATTTCGTGTTACTCCAGTTCACTCAGCTGTAGAAATGAGTTGTGACGTCACAGGTGCCAAGCTGTATCGGCCCC
>NC_069000.1:22753140-22753714 GCF_001194135.2 Octopus bimaculoides
TTGTGTTCTTGAGCAAGACACTTTATTTCGTGTTACTCCAGTTCACTCAGCTGTAGAAATGAGTTGTGACGTCACAGGTGCCAAGCTGTATCGGCCCCTTTGCCTTTCCTTTGGATAACATCAGCGGCATGGAGCGGGGAGGCTGGTATGCATGGGCGACTGCTGGTCTTCCATAAACAACCTTACCTGGACTTGTGCCTGGGAGGGTAACTTTCTAGGTGCAATCCCATGGTCAGTCATGATTGAAGGGGGTCTCAGCATATATATATATATAATGGATGAGGATAGCTGAGAATGGATGAGGATAGCTGTGTGATGAGAATGGATGAGGATAGCTGCGTGAAAAAGTGCCACACCCTAACAGTTGAGGGAACCCGTGGAAGAGGTAGGCCCAGGAAGACCTGGGCTGAGGTGATGAGGCAAGACCTTCGTACATTGGGCCTCACCGAGGCGATGACTACGGACCGAGACCTTTGGAAATGTGCTGTGCGTGAGAAGACCTGGCAAGCCAAGTGAGATCGTTGCCAGTGCCCCTGGACTGGCTCTTGTGCGGGTGGCACATGAGACGCACCAT
>NC_069000.1:22753989-22754705 GCF_001194135.2 Octopus bimaculoides
ATATATATATATATATATATATATATATATACCATGATTTATTCATGATCAGAGTTGTTGAAAAACTGAGGTACTATTGTACTTGGCTGGAGGGATTGTAATATGTATTTTGTTGTGAAAAAACATGAGAAAATAATTTTGGATCCCATACCCCACCATAATTTACCCACACTCCACCAGTGGGGTATATTCACTACATAGGGAATCACTGGGGCTAGTTTGGAAAGCATGGTGTTATTAATCAATCACAAAAGGTGTATTTCATTGAGAAGTGTGTAAAAGCAAATATTAAACAGGATGTATATTGGTGAAAGATCACTCATCTTTGACCTTTACTATTGTCTCTCTGTATTACCCCACTGTTCAACCAGTACATATGATACAATAGATGTGTGCAGTTCAATCTCAGAACAATAATCTTCAATTTTTCATAACAGGTTAACAGAGAATTAGTTTCACATTATGATCCATAATTATATTATTGAATGAGCTTAACATTTAGGGTGAGTTTTATCATCTTTGATGGATGTGAAGCTCTCATCTAACACACCTAGAATATATGTTACTATAACACTGCTGCATAAAGATGGTGATAGAAGTCAACTCCAACAGTTACTCACTTGACTCAGATTTCATACAGTTTGTCCAATATTTTACTTAAAATAATATGGTTTTACATATATATATATATATATATATATATATATATATATATA
>NC_069000.1:22755765-22763116 GCF_001194135.2 Octopus bimaculoides
TATATATGCAGGTCCTTTATGGCCATCTCCCCACTTACTCTCTCAGCTGAGTTCTGCTTGTCTTGTGGGCTTGCAGGTGCTGGTGCCATGTAAAAGCACTCATGTTGGTGCTACATAATAGCACTCATGTTGGTGACACATAAAAAGCACCGAGTACACTCTGTGAAGTGAATGGCATTAGGAAAGGCATCAAACCATAGAAACCATGCCCAAACAGACAATTAGAGCCTGATGCAGCTCTCTTGCTGGCTAGATTCTGTTAAAATGGCTAACCCATGTCAGCTTGGAAAGCATCATTATTAAATGATGATGATGATGATGATGATGATGATGATATCATCATCATCGTTTAATGCCTGCTTTCCATGCTAGTATGGGTTGGACAGTTTGATGTGGAGCTAGCTAGCAAGGAGCTGTCCAGATTCCGACTGTCTGTTGTGGCATGGTTTTTATGGCTGGACGCCTTTCCTAATGCCATCCATTTCACAGAGTGTACAGGGTGCTTTTTATGTGCCACCAGCACGGGTCTTCTTATGTATCACTGGCATGGGTACATTTTAAGTGGCAGCAGCACCTGAGGGTTCAAGCCTGTATGTATGGAAGACTGTAATTTTTTTTAGCTTATATACACACACACACGTATACGTGCACACACACACACACACACACAAACACACACACACACACACACACACACACACACATGTATACATACACACACACACACCTTCATAATGTCATGTTTAAGCATTACTAATAACCAAATATATTTCAGCTCAAAATAAGGGATCATATTGAACTCTGAAAGTTCATGTGTAAAATGCATTTCCATATTCAATGTTATACAAACTACAGGATCAGCTATAATGGATGAATAGAGTAAAATACATTTAAAAGGGCAGCAGAAAACAATACCAGTGATATTTGAAAATATTTTTCCCTGCAGCTCTTTTAATAACTCATTATAGCACTCAAGAATCACCTCATCAAGGATCTTTTGAAATTTGAATTCCAAATTCAAATTGGTTTTTGCATAGGTTGGAGATTCAAAGGGGAAAAAATATAAGAAAAAGAAAATGAAGAAAAGAAAGATAAAGAAAATGAAGATGGAATATAAAGAGGGGAAAGGAAGGAATAAGTAACAAATTAAACAAAAATTTTTTAAGATATCTAACAGGGAGTCAGAACATGGGTACTGAAGTTGGTCCTTGTAAGATTAAGGTCTATGAGTTAGAGTCCTTAATCTTCCAATGCTCAGCTTCAGAATCTCCAACCTATACAAAAGCCAATTTGAATTTGGAATTCGAATTTCAAAAGATCTTTGATGGTGTGATTCATGAGTGCTAAATAATTGTTATTGTAATGTTATATAATGAGTTATTGAAAGAGCTGCAGGGAAGGATATTTTCAAATATCACTGGTATTGTTTACTGTGTATTTCTTTATTTTTATTATTTATTTTTTTAAAAAATATTTCTTTTTATTACCTTCTTTATTGTTACATTCCTTCATCCTTCTTCCTTTGAATCTTTAACCTGTATATGAGCTGATGATGTAATTCTTGTTTGTTATATAAATTTATATTTATAATTGTTGTTGTCATGTTATGTAATGAATCATTGAAACGGCTGTAGGAAAGAATGTTTAGAAATATCACTGTTCTGTCAAATGTGTTTATATGTATATGTCTGTATGTATATGTGTGTATCTGTTTGTATCTATATATATCTATATGTATATGTAAATAAACACATATGTATACATGGTATATACACATATATGTGAGTGTGTGTGTGCGTGTAGATATGTATATATGAGCTTTATAGAATTTATTAAAATTGTTTGCAAACAACGTCAACAACAACAGTAGCAACAGTTGTTATCAACTAAGTTATAGAGATGTAAACAAAGCAACACTAATTGTCACAGAGAGGGGGTGAAACAAACACAGACATAGACACATATATATACATACATACATACATAGGCGCAGGAGTGGCTGTGTGGTAAGTAGCTTGCTTACCAACCACATGGTTCTGGGTTTAGTCCCACTGTGTAGCCCGTTGGGCAAGTGTCTTCTACTATAGCCTCAAGCCGATCAAAGCCTTGTGAGTGGATTTGGTAAATGGAAACTGAAAGAAGCCCATTGTATATATGTATATATATATGTATGTATGTATGTGTGTATATGTTTTTATGTCTGTGTTTGTCCCCCCAACATCACTTGATAACTGATAAAGAGTATACATACAGACAGACACACACACACATATATATATATATATATGTATGTATGTATGTATGTATGTATCTGGTTTCTATATGCCTTCTTCTTGACTTACCGTGTTTCTTCTCTCATTCAATTTTTAGTTCATTATATTATATAGATTGTGTGTGATGACTGTGAGAAACTAATAGTAGTACATAAAAACATGTATTGTGTCTATTAAATAATATTTATCTCTCACCAGATGGAGTACTTTTTGTTGATCTTACCATATATATGCATGCATATGTATATATAAGTATATGTATATAAATATATATATCTACAACCAATGACATCATAGAAAAAAAGGACCTTAAATGCTGAATATGATATTTGCATATATATATATGTATAAATATTTGTGCGTATATATATGCGTGTATATATATGGGATTCCAGGTAACAGATTCATTCACAAGGCTTTCATTGACCTAGGGCTATAGTAAAAATTACTTGCCCAAGTCGCTGCATAGTGGGAATAAACCCGAAGCAATTTGGTTAGAAAGCTAACCTCTTAACTACACAGCCATGCTTGCACCTTTATATGCATATGTATGTATATATATATATATATATGTGTGTGTGTGTGTGTGTGCATGTGCATGTGTGTGTGTGTATATATATATATATATATATATATATACACATACACATATAAGTATATATATATATATATATACAAGGTTCAAATGATTTATTAAAATTCTTTGCAAACAACAACAGCAACAGCAGCAGCAGCAGCAGCAACAGTGGCTGTCAGCTATTATTGCTGCTAGTTTGGTTGGTTGCTACTTATTGGGCGACATTATTCCTCTTTGATGATATCCTGAGAGCTTCCATGAACAGGATTCTTCGTAATGGATTGCTTAATATCTAGGATAGCATTCAATTATTGCATTAGCATTTGTATATGGCATTTGTACAGTGTAACTAGAATAAATGGCGTGGGGGATGGGGGTGGCGCTTGAGTAAGAGGGTGCGCGCGCGCGCGCGCGCGCGTGTGTGTGTGTGTGTGTGTGAGTGTATGTGTGTACGTGTGTCGGTGAATGCGTGTGTATAAGTGTGTGATGTATGTGTCAGTATGTGAATGTGTACATACGTGTCGGTGAATGTGTATGTACGTGTGTGTGAGTATGTGTGTATGTGTGTGTGTGTGCGTGTGTATGAGTGTGTGATGTATGTGTCAGTATATGAATGTGTACATATGTGTCGGTGAATGTGTATGTACGTGTGTGTATGTGTGTGAGTGTGTGTGTGTGTGTGTGTGATGCATGTGTCAGTATGTGAATATGTTCATATGTATCAGTGAATGTGTATGTATGTGTGTATGTGTGTGAGTGTGTGTGTGTGTGAGTGCGTGTGTAAGAGTGTGTGATGTATGTGTCAGTATGTGAACGTGTACATATGTGTGTATATGAGTATGTATGTGAGTGTGTGCAAGGGTGTGTGTGTGTGTGTGTTTGGTTATGTGATGTACATATCAGTCTGTGAATGTGTATGTATGTGTGTGTGTGAGTATGTATGTGTGTGTGTGCGTGCGTGTGTGAGTGTGTGCATTTGACTATGTGATATATGTGTCACTGTGTGAATGTGTATGTATGTGTATGTGTAAGTATATATGTGTGTATGTGCATGAATGTGTGTGTTTGACTATATGATGTGTGTGTCATGTGTGAATGTGCATGTATACGTGTATGAGTATGCGTTTGTGTATGTGTGTGTGTTTGACTATATGCTGTATGTGTGAGTGTATGAATGTGTATGTATCTGTATATATATCTATCTGTGTACATGAGAATGTGTGAATGTGCGCTTATATGAGTGTGTGATGTGTGTCAGTTTATGCGTACATGGCAATGTCTTGTGCATGTGTGTGTAAGAGAGAGAGTGTGTGTGTATCTATGTGTGAATGTGTGTAAGAGAGTAAGTGTGTGTGTATGTATGTGTGAATGTGTGTATATGTGCCTGTCTCTACATGTGTAGATGTGTGTGTGTGTGTGTGAATGTGTGCCTGTGTGTATGTGTGTGTGATGTGAGTTTATCATTTTGTGTATACATGTGAATGTCTTGTGCTTGTGTGTGTGTGTGTGTGTGTGTGTGTGTGTGAGCATGTATGTGTATGTGAGCGTGTATGTGAGTGTGTATGTGTATGTATGTGTAAATGTATGTGTGTGTGTGTAGATATATGTGTGTGAATGTGTGCTTGTGTTTGTCTAAGTGTGTGTGTGTGTGTGCAGATGTGTGTTTGTGTGAGTGGGTGGTGTAAGTGTATCAGTTTGTGCATATATGTGAATATCTTGTGTGTGTGTGTTTGTGTGTATGAGTGTATGCGTGAAAGTGTGCATGTGTGCCTCTCTCTATGTGTGTAGATGCATGTGTGTGAACGTGTATGTGATATGTAGGCATCTGTCTGTGAGTGTGTGTGTGTGTGTGTGTGTGTATCCATTATGTATGTATGCCTCTTCTATTTTTTAATTACTATAAATCTTACACTGAGGCGGGAGCCAGTTTCCAACAAAGATACAAGGCTCCATCTTTGGGATATAGTTAACACAGACAAATTCACATTTGGAACTTGGGAAAAGTCTTACATATTTCTACTGTTCCACTCACAGATTGCACTTGTAATGTACAAACAGCCAGTTGAATTTTCTTTCTGAAAATCCCAGTTTATCCAGATTCTCCTTTAAGCATTTACTAACAAAACTTGGTGCTCCAATTATTATTCGTATGAATATGAATTCATAGTCTGTATACAGGAGCTGGAGGTTTCAAAGCAGTTGTCCATAGATATCTTCTTTTTCTTTGATTTTCAAAGAGATATTTATATCTGCAGGGCAGCTAACCTCTATGACGGTACATACCTTTGTCCCTCTGTCCCAAACAACAATATCTGGCCTGTTTACATCTGACAGAAGTTTTGATAGGAATATTCCATCAGTATTTCTTGAGTTGGTGTTTATGAATGTATTTCATAACAGAGAGATTTTCTAAGTTTATTTCAGGGCAGTCCTTTTTTTGTTGATGGCATTGTAACTTGTTTTAGCAACAACTTTGTGCTGCATAGGGAGGTATTACTGTGATGACATTTTAGGACAGCTGCTTTCTTCTTAGGTAGCGCCTGTCAGCATCACTGTTTCTGTGGAAGTTCCCAGTTGTCAGGATTTTGAGGATTTTGATATCTATGGAGTGGGTTTCCTCTGTATGTATGTATGTATGTATGTATGTGTATGTGTGTGTGTGTGTGTGTGTGTGTGTGTGTGTGTATTGTAATATTTCGGGATGGTCATTTTTTTTTTGCCAAATAAACATGTGTACCGTATATTCACTCGTCACTTCAGATTTATTATTGTTCTTATTTTATGTCCTTTGTCTGAAAATCTTCTATCACATACCCTGCGACTTCTTCGGCAACTCTCCATCCCCTGTGTCTCCTCCTGTTCTGTTTAGTTCATTCTGTCTTCCTAAGGTATCACTATAGAAATCTGATATGGCTATAAAATCTGTTATCAGACACTTAAGAAAAATAAGGAGAATTATATGTCTACAAAGTTTTTATTAATGCAGTCGTTTATACAGATCTGTTCAAAATATGTTTCTGCTGCATGGATATCTTGCTATGTGGTGTTAATTTGCATCTTGTTGGTTCATCTGCATCCAGATTTCATCCTGGTTAACAACGTATCCATGTAGTTTTATTCAAGGTATTGCCACTATCAAGGTTTGAAGAGAACTAGAGTATAATCGTTTAGAAAGTCTTATATTTTTGTTAGGGGACAATTAGTGTTGAGTGCAAAGAATATAAAAGATAGTGGAGAGAAACCTGATATGGCTATAAAATCCATTATCAGATTGACCCTATGATGATCCTAAGGTTTATATGTAAAATGAAGAATACTAGGTAGTAAACTAGGTCAGAACATATTTCATCCACTAGCATTAAGCGAAATAATAGGAATAATTTCTGTGAGAGATTTATCCATTAAGGGTCGCTAAATCAAATAGAATTTAAATACATAAGATACACAGAATTTACTTGTAAGGCCAAGAGAATTGTTCACAATATGATAGACTACTTTGACCTACGGTGAAATCATAATTTCCAACTATGTAAACCAACCTTAGATCTATATGTAGGTAACATCCTTCTAGATATATAATAGAGTATTTAATATGTGAAGTGTTTACACATGAAGGATAATAACTGGTTGGAGAAATCAAGAGTGAGTGATATATGAATCATTTAGGAAATAAGTAAAAGATGGTAGAAACAAAGTCCAGGATTGAAGGTAAAGAAATAACCAAGGACAATTGAAATAGGGGTTTAAGTTGCTAATAAAATATAAAGGCAATCTAGTTATTGAACTTAGATTTACAAGAGAAAACTCATAATATAATCAGACACCATGAATTGCTTTTCGAAAAGTGATGAGGTAACTCTTCAATGTTGTAAAAGAAAGAATTGTTAGGATAAAACATTAGAATTAATAATTATCAATCTTGGTTTCATGACAAAAGGTATTCTTCCATCAGGATAATGCTTGGCCACATAGAGCAAGGATGACATTCCAGAGGCTGGAGCAGTTTGAATGGTAAATGATGCCCCACCCACCATATTCACTGGACATTGTCCCATCTGATTATCATTTATTCCACAGTCTTCAAAATCATTTGGACAGTAAAATATGAATTCTGTAGACAAGTTCAGAACAGTACAGGAGGAGTATTTTTCGTCATGGATAAGTGAATTTTGGAAGAGGGGCCTTGCAAGTCTACCAGATAGACAGAAGAGCAAAATGAAGGAGAGAATATTTTAGATTAAAAAAGAACTTTGTTTATCTTAACTTTAAAAATTGAAAGAAGTATTAAAGAATCCACATTATTTATGGGATGACCCAACATATATATATATATATATCACCATCATCATCATCATCGTTTAATGTCTGCTTTCCATGCTGGCATGGGTTGGACGGTTTGACTGAGGACTGGTGAGCCAGATGGCTGCCTCAGGCTCCAATCTGATCTGGCAGAGTTTCTACTGCTGGATGCCCTTCCTAATGCCAACCATTCCAAGAGTGT
>NC_069000.1:22763538-22763879 GCF_001194135.2 Octopus bimaculoides
TATGTATGTATATATGTATGTATGTATACATATCTATATATGTATGTAAATATTTAGATATATATAAAATACTTGCAAGCATGACTATTTCCTTAAGAAGTCAGCTTTTCAGTCATAGAATACTGAGCTTGCATGCTCAGTGGCATCTTGAGTATCTTGTGTCTTTTGAATATTCAGTAAGCATGCAATTCATTTGATTAAGCAGCCTGAGTAATTGTGATTGAGTCTAGTGATGACCTATGTACTTCTTATTCTTACAAAGATAGACAGGTGTGTGTAAGTGTGTGTTGTGTGTGTGTCTGTGTGTGTATCTGTGTGTGTGTGTGTGTGTGTGTGTGTGT
>NC_069000.1:22765664-22770279 GCF_001194135.2 Octopus bimaculoides
TATATGCATATATATATGTATATATGTATATATATATATACATATATATATATGTAATATATATATAATATATATATATGTGTGTGTGTGTGTGTGTGTGTGTGTGTGTGTGTGTGTGTGTGTGTGTATGTATATATATGCACATATACATATATCAATATATGCCTATATACTTATATTTGTATGTCTGTATATATGTGACTGTGTGTGTTTGCATGTGTGTCTTTATGTGCGTGTGTGTCTTTATGCACGTGTGTATGTGCATGTGTGCAGATGTGCATATATGTATGTGATTATTTATGCATGTGTGTGTTTGTCTTTGTATATATTCTATTTGTGTAAACGCTTGCACCTGTATATTTCTCTTTGTGGAGAGAGAGAGATGTATATGTGTGTATGTATTCATTTCTGTATGTAATTGCCTACACCTATAAACACACATATATGTGTTTGTATAAGTCTCTCAGTATGTGTACTTGAATGCCTATGCACATGTATGTGTCAATATATATATATATATATATATATATGCATATATATGTATGTATGTGTGTATGTATTTGTTGTGGCTACTTCTTCAGCTTCTTTCTCAACTTTTATACACACACACACACATACATACATACATACATACATACACACACACATATATATATATAGATATACATACACATTCACACACACATGTAAATTGCATAAACATGTGCATGCATTAATGTGTGTATGTGCGTATTTGTAAGTATATGCATGTGTGTATTTGTGTAACTCATCATTCATGCTCTCTCCTTCCCTCCCTCTCTCTCATTCCGCCCCCCTCTCTCCTTCCTCTCTCTCTGAATATCTATGCATGTGCATTTATGAATATATATGTATATTATGTTCACGTAAAGCGTGTATGTAGTACATGTGTTTCTATATTACCATTTGTATGTGTAGCTCATATATGTATGCTTCTGTATGTATACATATGTTAATATGCATGCATAGCACTACCACCACCACCACCACCACTACCACCACCACCACCACCACTACCATCACCACCACTATCACTTGTAGCTGTAGTAGTTGTGGTGGGGGGCGGTGGTGATAGTAATAGTAGTAGTAGTAGTAGTAGTAGTAGCAGTACAATTTCCATCCATTTTACTTCTCTTCCAAATGTTTCCACGTTTCTCACGACCACTCATAACGCGTCTGCAACTCTCACCACTACTCTGTTCCTCATACTCTCACCACCACTCATAATATTTCTACTACTCTCCCCATCACTCCTTACATTTTTACAACTCTCACCTCTACTGGCACCAGAGGTTGACATATCCAGAGATATGGATCTAAGGATCTCATATATAAGCACTTCAGGTCTGCTTAATTGGAGGCTGACCTGGGGAAGCTGCAGTAACTACTTACTCCCACTCCAGTTATATCTGTCATTCTAACTGTAAGTCAATTCAGTCACTCAAACTGCTAAAAATACAGCCAGATCTCACTCAAATCACACCCTACAATCATGCAATACGAAGGACACATTGGACTTAGTGGTCTTTATAGAGACTGTTATCATCATCTTCATCATCATTTAATCTCTTTTCTTTTGCATGTTTGAGTCATTAGACTGTCGCCATACTGGGGCACTGTCCATTTTTCATGCTGCCATGGGTTGAATGGTTTGACAAGATCTGAGGAACCACAGAGCAGTGTTAGACCCCGATGTCAGTTAGGCAAGCTTAGCTGCTCTTCTTATTTCTTTATTGCCCACAAGGGGCTAAACATAGAGGGGACAAACATAGAGGGGACAAACAAGGTTGGCCTGAGGCTATAGTAGAAGACACTTGCCCAAGGTGTCACACAGTGGGACTGAACTCGGAACCATGTGGTTGGGAAACAAGCTTCTTACCACACAGCCACTCCTGTTTTTTTTTTGAACACATTGAATGGTTATGGGGAGGTAGTAGAGTAAAATAGGGATCAAAGGGGACCTTAGGCAAAAAATATTTGAGACCCACTGATTTAGAGTAACCTTAATTATGGCCCTTAAGAGGGTGGAGGCACAAACTAAAGGGCTTACCCTGGCAGCACACACTCTAGCTATGTCACTGCTCAATTGGGTGTGGGATGAGGTGGGGGGAAGACTTAATCTATATACTTGTTTAACACCATCACCTGACAGGGTTGTTTTCCTTGATAGGTAAACTTAAGTTGAGATAACAGTTAGATATTGGTGTCTAGTTTTGTAGATGCTCTGTGCTATTCAATGAGATGTCTGACAATACAACCACATGATTGACTTTTTTATTGAAACAGCTTTTTATCAAACATTTTTGCAGTGAATAGCATTTCATCTTCTTTTAAAAAGATTTTTGGTCAAACAACACTTTATCAAAAGTAATTTTGCCAAACAACTTTTCATTGAAACAATTTTTTTTTTCATCCAGATGACTTTTGACAGAACAATTTGATAAAATTATTATTTTGTAAAATAATTACAACTATAGAAACATTTTAACTATTTTTCTTTTTTTTTTTTGATATTAAGTATGAATTTATTATAAATAAAATAAAATATATTTAAAGAAAAAAGAACTAACAGCCAAATTTAAAATTTGTATAGGATAATCAATGGGACTATTTATATTCTAGAGCAAAAGTTTGTGTGTGTATGTGTGCGTGTGTTTGTTTGTTTGTTTGTTTGTTTGTTTGTTTGTGTGTATGTGTATGCAAGTATACATGTGTATGTGTAAGTGTGTATGTGTAAGTGTGTATGTGTATATATGCATGTGTATATGTGTGTATATCAGTGAGTGTGTGTGTATGCATGTGCATGTGTTTGTATGTGTGTGTGTATGCATGTGCATGTGTTTGTATGTCTGTGTGTATCAGTGAGTGTGTGTGTGTGTGTGTGTGTGTGTGTATGCAAGTGTGTATATGTAAGTATATATATGTGTGTGTATGCATGTGCATGAGAGTGTATGTATGTGTATGTGTGTACGTTGTATGTCAGTGAGTGTGTGTGTGTGTGTGTGTGTGCAAGCGTACATGTACAAGTATGTGTGAATGTGCTTGTGTGTGTGTGTGTGTGTGTGTGTATGCATGTGTGTGCATATGAGTGTGAGTGAATGTTAAATAATGATGAAGATGATATATGTCTACATGAAACCCTCTGTGTCATAGATTAATACGAGTGTGTTTCTTATTGCTGAAAGTTCGGTACACATCACACATAACTTAGGAATCATCTCTCACCGTCTCTCTCTCTCCCTCTCCCCATCTCCTCCTTCCTCCTCTCATACACATCCTCACTCACACAATATAACACACACGTGAACGTATTCCTATAACCATGTACCTCTTCTACATCGAGACGTCAGTTTCTGTCTCTCTGTCACACTCGAACCTTTCATCACACTCGACCCTTTAAATGAACACAGATACATAAAAATAATTTTTAATTGAATTAGACTTTCTAAAATATTATTGAATTTCATTCAGTTTTAAAAAAGGTAAAATCGGACAGAACTTATGGAATAACCTGATATATATTATAAATCCTCATCATCGTCATCATCGTTTACTGTCCGCTTTCCTTGCTGGCATGGATTGGACGATCTGACTGAGGACTGGTGAACCGGATGGCTGCACCAGGCTCTAATCTGATCTGGCAGAGTTTCTACAGCTGGATGCCCTTCCTAATGCCAACCACTCCGAGAGTGTAGTGGGTGTTTTTACGTGATACCAGCACGAGGGCCAGTCAGGCAGTACTGGCAATGACCTCGCTTGAATATTTTCTAACGTGCCACTGGCACAAGTGCCAGTAAGGTGACGCTGGTAATGATCACGCTCATATGGTGCTATTTACGTGCCACTGGCATGGAAGCCTGACAGCTGCTCTGGCAATGATCACACTCGGACGGTGCTGTTAGTGCTCCAGTGGCACAGGTGCCAGTCATCGGATATGGTTCAATTACTATTTTGATATATATATATATATATATATATATATATACTATTTTTACTCTTTTACTTGTTTCAGTCATTTGACTGTGGCCATGCTGGTGCACTGCCTTAAGTTGAGCAAATCGACCCCAGAACTTATTCTTTGCTAGCCTAGTACTTATTCTATTGGTCTCTTTTGCCAAACCGCTAAGTTACGGGGACGTAAACACACCAGCATCGGTTGTCAAGCGATGTTGGTGGGACAAACACAGACATACAAACTTATACACACACATACATCATCATTACCATCATCATTATCGTTTAACGTCTGCTTTCCATGCTAGGATGGAATGGACGATTTGACTGAGGACTAGCGAACCAGATAGCTGCACCAGGCTCCAATCTGATCTGGCAGAGTTTCTACAGCTGGATGCCCTTCCTAACGCCAACCACTCCGAGAGTGTAGTGGGTGCTTTTACGTGACACTGGCACGAGGGCCAATCTGACGGTACTGGCAACGACCACGCTCAAATGGTGTTTTTTATGTGCCACCTGAACAGGAGTCAGTCCAGCGGCGCTGACAATATTTATATATATATATATCCAGTCACAAGGCTTTGGTCTGCCTGAGGCTATAGTAGAAGACACTAGCCCAAAGTGCCATGCAGTGGGACTGAAC
>NC_069000.1:22772595-22773013 GCF_001194135.2 Octopus bimaculoides
TATATATATATATATATATATGTATATTGAATAACAAGATGTTGCTGAGTTGAAATCCCTATCAGCAAATTATACTCTAGTGTTGTGCTTTTAAAGACAAGTGGATTTTAAAACATTCCTTACTTATAAGGCAGGTATGGGTTAATACCAGGAAAGCCATTTGGTCATAAAACAATGCCTCAGAAAGTATTTGCCAAACCAATTCTAGCATGGAAAAATGAAAAAATTAGAGAACAAATATATATATAAGGTTAGCTGAGTTAGAGGTTAAAATAATTGTCTAAGGGATGGAAGTATCCATTACACTACTGGTATATTACCTATGTTTAACTATGGGCATACATATGCAAGCATATTATGCTCATAAATTATACACACACACATATATATATATATATATATATATATATATATACAT
>NC_069000.1:22775708-22776800 GCF_001194135.2 Octopus bimaculoides
ATATGTTTCTTATTCCTTTATTGACCACAAGGGGCTAAACATAGAGGGGACAAACAAGGACAGACAAAGGGATTAAGTCGATTACATCAACCCCAGTGTGTAACTGGTATTTAATTTATCGACCCCCGAAAGGATGAAAGGCAAAGTTGACCTCGGCAGAATTTGAACTCAGAACGTAACGGCAGATGAAATACAGCTAAGCATTTCGCCCGGCATACTAACGATTCTGCCAGCTCACCACCTTTCCTAATAGTATATGTTTCTTCCATCCAAATTAATGTATGATTTAGTGATTTGCTAATGTGTATACATAAAATTAATATAAACAGCAGGTTGCAATGTTTCATAAAAAGGAAAATGAGGATTGTCCTTAAATGTGACAAGGGAGTTAGAAAGAACCTACATTGCTAAAGAGCTAAAATGCACTAATGCTGTAGTCAATGCACATGAATGTAAATGTGTACACTAACAGGGACTTTAACTATCTGGAAAATAGAAAAGCAAGTCCAAAAGGTGCCAAACTTTTGGGCCAGTCTTAACTGATGAGGCAACTACAATTGCCAACTACAATTGCCAACTACAATTGCCAAAGCTGACACCAGTATTAAGAATTCTCGACTGGCATTTTTTGGACGATTAAGGTCCTTGTTAGTGTATATGTTTACATTTATGTATATTGACTACTGCATTAGAGGATTCTAGCTCTTATTTCTAGTAATGTGTGTGTTTCTAACACCCTAGTCACATTTAGTGACAATTACAATTCTCCTTTTCAGTGAAACATTGCAAACTGCTGTTTATATTAATTTCCCATATATATACATATATATATATATATACTGGGTGTGGTGAATATATTGTCTAAATTATGTAAAAATGAAAATAACACTGACATCTCATTTTAATAGATATATTTACCAAAATTACATAAAAATACCTTGAAATACTAAAGAGTAAATTTATTTAATAAATCTCCATTGGCTTCAACCATGGCCCCCAGACAACTTTGGTATCTCCTGTAACTCTTCTAGACAGTCTCCTTGTTTAAGTTGGTGAATGCTGCCATAATCCTTACCTTCAGGTCAACTTTGG
>NC_069000.1:22777568-22780953 GCF_001194135.2 Octopus bimaculoides
TATATATATATATATATATATCAAGATAAGCAACAGGATATCCACAGATGATGCAGTATGATTGTTTGAAGTGACTCCATTTAATTGAACAATGCAATCATTACATGCTGGTGTGTTTACATCCCCGTAACTTAGTGGTTCGGCGAAAGCGACTGATAGAATAAGTACTAGGCTTACAAAGAATAAGTCCTGGGGTCGATTTCCTCGACTAAAGTCGGTGCTCCAGCATGGCCATAGTCAAATGACTGAAACAAGTAAAAGAGTAAAAGTGTATACATACCTACATATATACATATACACAGTTGCATATGTACATACATACATATATACATATATACATACAGTTGCATATGTACATACATAAATACATACATACATACATACAAACATACATACATGCATGCATACGTACATATATGCATACGTACATACATACATACAGTTGGTTTCATGAAGAGATGTTAGTGTTTATACATCAACACAAACATACATCTTGATGTACAGAAATCTGGACACTGAACAACACAGCCGTACATTTGCACACACAGACTCAAACACATATTTAAACAAGCTGTTACTAATGCTCACACATTCAAACACACACAGGCGTGCACACACGCACACACACACAAACACACACACACACACGCACACACACAGATACACACACACACACACGCATATAATAACATCTTTCGTTGTACATTCTGGAATAGACAAGACATACCATGACAACTATAGGCATCACCATCACTATGGCTACAATAGCAACTATGGCCAGATACCACGACCACCACCACCACTGCAACAACAACCTCCACCACCACCACCACCACCACAACCATTACCAAAACCACCAAGACGACGACCACCACAAACATCACATCACTACTACTACTACTACTACTACAAATACCACTGCCATAATAACCACTACCACCACCAACATTACCACTACCACCACCACTACTACCACCACCACTGTCACCACAATCACCACCGCCATCACCACTTCTACCACCACATCCCCCATCACCTACCACAACCCCCACCACTAGAACAGCCAGCAGCAGCAACAGCACCATCACCACCACCACCACTACAAAAACTACCACAACCACCACTACCAACACTCCAATCACCTCCACCACTACTACAACCATCTCCACCACCATAACCCCAACAAGCAGCAGCCCACCCCCACACCACCACCACCACCACTACCACTTTTATATCCACACACCACCTTCAACACCAGAGACACAAGTACCACAGCTATCATTGCCGCCGCCACCACCACCACCACCACCTGCACACCACCCCTACTTGTACAGTAAGATCAAGTAAAGAGGAAGACATATTATTCTTAAGTGTCCAACTAATGGTGTCTTGACCTTTATCCTAAACATTGTTGACCTTCAATTAATTATTGCTGGACAATTCATTAGGACGGATCTTGGTAAAAAAAATTAATGTGTATGTGTGTGTGTGTGGTGGTAGGGAGGGGAATGTGAGGGGTGTCAGCATTATAACCACCACCACCACCACCACCACCTCATCATCATCATCATCATCATCATCATGCCATCATCATAATCAGCAGTAGCAACAACATCATCATGCTTGTCTTCACCCCCCACACACCACTTCAACAACCACCACCACCTCAACAACCACCATCACCACGATGATGATGATCATCATCATCAGCATCATCAGCAGCAATAGTAGCAGCAGCATGCTCATATTCATCCCCCACCACCACCAACCACCACCACCACCTCCAACAACAGCATCAACATCATCACTATTATCATCATCATCTTCATCCTCGTCACCATAATCACCACCACAACCACCGTTACATCACCATCACCACCACTACTATCACCACCACCGCCATCATCATTACCATTACCACCACAACCACCACCGACACCACCACCACGGTGTTATTAGCAAGACCATCTCCCACCCTGACACCACTATCATCACTATCACAGCCACCACTATGTACTGCTACCTTTACTATCACAATGATCACGCTTCAAACACCACAACAACAACTACAACCACAACAACCATCACATATCACACACTACCACCACCACAACACACCACCAAAACCTTCACAACTGCACCTCACATTATACTACCACCTGTACTATCACAACACTGTCACCACCACAACTGCCACCAATATTATAGACTACAACACAGCCATTACTACTGCACTAGACATGCACACTCCTACCACCACCACCACCACTTACCATTGACATACATTTCCACTAAAGACTACTACCTATACCATCACAGCATTAATAGTACCACAATCCCCCACCACCACTCACAACAACAACTACAACAACTACAACAACACTGCTACGACAACAGCACCACTACATACAACCATCTGCACCAGAACCATAACATTATATCTATGTTACTACAACCTCAACAACAGCCACAATCACAAATAACACCACTACCTACCACCAGGACTACTACTACTACTACTACTACTACTATCACTAGCACACATACACACAAACCACCACAACATACAAGCACCAATACCAACATCACTGAGGAAAATGAATGAACACTGGGTGGTTACTCAAACTGCAAGAAATAACAGCTAAATCTCTCTCAAATCACACATTGCCATCTATGGAAAAGAACACATTGATTAAGGCGGTCCAGTCTTCCCTACTTATGGGGAAAAGGCAAGAAGGTCATGGCAGGAAGGGCTTCGATTTTTAGCTTAATTGATTGATCAACATTGACCTGGGGCTAAACCACCACTGACACCACCACCATACACAAGCACCACCATCATCACCACCACCACCACCACCACCACCACCACTGCCATCATCAATAAAACATCCCAACCAGCAATTACCTTCACCACTGCCACCACCACCAACGCCACCACCACTATTTTATATAAAAATGGCAGCTGTACACAAATTAAAGACAATTTCTCAAAATGATGGTTGAAACAACAGAATGGTTTGGGAAAAATTAGAAAATGGAAGAATTTCTGAGTCTTTCAAAGAAATAATTAATATTTCTACATCATTAGATTGTTGTAGCTGTATGTATATTATGTATATTAAAAATGTCTGTGTATACTTACACACACACACACGCGCACACACACACGCGCACACACACACACACACACACACACATATATGTATGCGTGTGTGTGTGTGTGTGTGTGTGTGTATAAAATGAACATACATTATATGTAATTATAAATGTATGCATATGTATATATGTATGAGTATAAATCTATATCTACATCTATTATGTGTGTGTGTATGTGTATATATATATATATATATATATATATATATATATATATGTGTGTGTG
>NC_069000.1:22781236-22784226 GCF_001194135.2 Octopus bimaculoides
TATATATATATATATATATATATGTATGTATATCTGTGCACACACAAATATATGAATAGTGGTTTATGTGCATATATATTTATTTATGTGTGTATGTGCATATGTATGTACAATCAATCTCTCTATGTGTAAATGTGAATGTAAGGACAGCCAAGATGAAACACTGAACAGAATAATGGCCAGAGCAGATGTTTCTGGAATAAAGCAGCTCTCTCTCTCCCTCTCTCTCCATCCCTCCCTCTCTCCCTCTCCCGCACACACATAAACACAAACATGCACATGCACACACACATCCCTCCCCATTTTCTCTCTCTCTCTCTCCACATACACACAAACATATATATATATGTATATGTGTATAAAACCATGCATACACACCACACACATGCACATATATATCTCACTTTGTGTGTGCAGTGTGTGTGTATCTCTCTCCCTCTCTCTTTCTCTTTCTCTTTTATACAAATAGTAAATGCAAGAATAGCTAATTTAATCTTTTAAAACAGACATTTGACTTATTGTATTCTGAAAATTACTGAGCAACCACCACCGTCACCACCACCACCACCACCACCACCACCACTATGAACACAGACTGTCATTTTCATTATCAGTAACAACAACAGAATCATCACTATTATAAACACTAATATCACAAAGCTATCAGAACCATTATCATCACTGCGACCTTGTATTGTATGTATGCATGTATGTATGTATGTATGTGTTTGTGTTTGTGTTTGTGTCTGTGAGTGTCTGTGTGTTTCTATGTGTTTTTGTGAGTGTGTGCGTAACAGCTGCATCCAGAAGTATTGAGAAAGTTTTGAAACCTGGGTAATTTATTGTCCCATAAAAGAGTAATATATGGAAATAAGAAAAATCCTTAGTAAAAAAGTTAAAAACCTGAGAAGTTTAGTTAAATCTCTCTCCTTCTCTCTCTCTCTCTCTCTCTCTCTCCTTCTCTCTCTCTCTCTCTCTCTCTCTCTCTCACTCTAAATGCATGAGAAGCAGTTGCAATATGAAAGAGATTTAAAGGGTACACATCCATCCATCCATCCATCCATACGTGCATACATATTTAATATGCACATGCACATGCATACATACATACATATCTAATATACACATACACATACATAGATATATACATACATGCATACATGCATATTTGATATGCACATGCACATATGTACACAGGCACACGCATTTATGTATGTTTAAAAGTGGGTGTACATCCTTAGTTTTATAACTATACACAAATATGTGTATGGAAGCATATCAATATGCATATACATATGAATATATTTATGTAGAGATATATGTAAGTTCTTATATAAATACATATATATACAGGGTGCAATGGGTAAATTGTCGCTATTTCATATTTTGAATTTCTTGCATTGCACATTGTTTTTGATTTTTGTTGACTACACACTATAGTAGGGACAGCTGGGTACCGTCTGTGAGAAAAACAGCACCATGATGCAATTTACGCTGCTAGAAATTTGGAAATGACATGCTGTACTGCTTGGCATTCGTGCTGAAAGCTCCAATACAAACATTTCTGAGTTTTCTTGGTGTCAATCCGGGGACATGCACTGAGAGTGATAAAAGTCAAATGTGATCAATAGTGGTGGTCATATTATGCCTCCATTCATCTTCCCACTCGGCCTCAAACTCTGTGTGTGTGTGTGTGTGTGTGTATGAATATATATATACATATACATATAAAAATCATCATCATCATCATCATCATCATCATCGGTTAATGTCACACGCAATTTTCGAGTTCAAGAGGAATGTATGCACCACATACAATACATTCCAGTGTTGCCCGAGTCGTTGGTAACAATAGCGCCACGGTCAACTGGTATTGCAGTACATGTCTCTGATAAGGAAAAATTGATTTGAAATTGTATCAATCATTGAACATGGTGTGCATCCCGCCCAATGAATGGACACGCGCCGTGAGCAGACTCACATGTGACCTTAATTTGCCCTCGCATAGATGCGCGATGTTGTTGTCTTCACTGAGGTTAACAGGTCAGACATTTGTTTTCCATCGCACCACCTGCGTTATAGTACATGCTCAACCTCTGTCAAAAATAGGGAGATTGTTGCAAAATCCTTACAAACTTTGCGGCTTATGGAAGGAATAATAGGCATGAATATATATTAATAACAAAAAGCAACCTTGCATAAATTGGGTTGAATAAAGAGAAAAATGCTAAAGGTACAAAACCTCGAAAGGTTTTACTCATTGCTTCACATCTTTACAACACTTAAACGAATATAGGCTCTTACTCTGCTTAATCCTTGTGAAATTTTATTGAATTTAAACCAGACAATGCTCATTTGGCATTCCTGAGTCGTTTGCTACCAAGAAAATCTACTTGGACAAATTGTTTTCGGTAGTAATGCCAGAAGAGATCACAATTATGCCAGAACACGGTTTATTAGTCAAGTTTCTGTTGAAAAATAGGGCTTTCTGCAAAGAAATTGTATCACAATACTTCAGAGACATTGTTTAATCATGGAATACTGAAGACGTTCACGTTGACAGTTTAGTTGTGGCACAAAAGCCATTATTGACGGAAAATGTGACAATAATTGTTCACAAAAAGCATTTTTTTGCCATTTTCCATTGACAAATAGGGTTTTGTGAACGATAAATGCACTCATAACACTTCTTGTACATTGCTGCATTTTTTGACACCAAAAACATTAAAATTGGCAACGTAGATTAGAAGCAAATCCAAACGTTGTCCGAAAATGACCTCAAAATTGTGTAACGCGACCTCATTTTCGAAGTTATTTTTGTAGTAAAAAAGAGTTGTTGTGCAAAAAACATACTTCATTTGGTAGCCGAAAGATTACTGAATCTTTTGATACCTCATATGTCGAAATCGGCAGCTCAGTTTTTGATTCCATAAGGAACATATGCACCACACACACACAAACTCTGACGTATATAGATATATATATATATA
>NC_069000.1:22784582-22785979 GCF_001194135.2 Octopus bimaculoides
ATATATATATATATATATATATATATATATACACACATATACACACAGATATATATACATACATATATATACACACATATATACATACACATATACATACATATACATACATATATATACGTGTATACACACACATATACCTATATATACATACATACACATGCACATATATACATACATATATATACACGTATATATATTTTTTCTAGTTCATACGTACCCATACATTTGCACATGCATTCACACCTACATATTTATATATACCTACATATACACACACATAAGTATACGTATCAACACTACTCAAGTATACAGTGGGAGAGAGGGATTAGTGAAATGGTAGTGTACCTCCGAGGTTTGTTCTTCTCTTCGACGAGCGAATGATTGAAAGTGTTGGTGTCATCCACTTCTATTTGGATATAAAAGGCATGATCAATAAATATTCGGACTGTTGTAACGAAGCTAAAACACGCAGAGTGAACCCACTTGACAACAATTGACCTTGAGCTTTGCAGTCCATGCGCACTAAGTTTTAACGTTCTAGCTCACTGCCACCGTTTACAGCAGTGCTTCGAAGGAAGGTGTGTCACTGACCATGACAGAATAAGTTGTCATGGCG
The DNA here is from genome assembly GCF_001194135.2 of Octopus bimaculoides. Classification (NCBI taxonomy): domain Eukaryota; kingdom Metazoa; phylum Mollusca; class Cephalopoda; order Octopoda; family Octopodidae; genus Octopus; species Octopus bimaculoides. The sequence continues at coordinate 22,785,202 of NC_069000.1, forward strand.
ATACCTGCTCAGAGGCCTACGCAAAGTTGCAGAAAGTGTATGAAAAGGTATGTATGAGCCGCAGACAAGTGTACGAGTGGTTCAGACGTTTCCAAGACGGCTGAAAAATGTATATGTATATGTTGGGGCTACTTTGGTACCCATGTCCGTTCCTTTTATTTGCAAATGCAGTTCGTTATCAAAGAGGAAGTGGTTATTCTCCAATATAAATTTGAGCCCTTCCAAAATAAACTCTTTCGGGAGTCTCTCTGAAATGGAATCTAGATGTTTTGCAATCCAGAAGTCAACAGTTTCAATTCCTTAACCATGTGGGACGTTAGTATATAAGCTTGTTACGACAAAGCTGACTAAGATTGTGTCTTGGTGTATTTTCTGGGGAATATAGTTCAAGAATTCCATATCATCTCTGATGTAGCTTGGCACATTTTATATAGGGGTTTCAGAATGATATCTAATAATAAGTTGCTTGATGTCTAATAAGTTATGTAAGTATGTGTATGTATATATAGGTATATGTATGTGTATGCATATGTGTGTATATATGTATGTGTGTATGTATATACATGCATATGTGTGAGTATGTATGTATATATAATACATGTGTGTATGTATATATGCATGTGTATATATATATATATATATATATATATATATATATGTATGTATATGTATATATGTATGTGTGAGTATGTATATATATATATATATATATATGTATATATATATATATATATGTATATATATATATATATATATATATATATATATATATATATAT
>NC_069000.1:22786114-22787032 GCF_001194135.2 Octopus bimaculoides
CCCCCCCCCCCTCAGTCATGGAATAGATGACTTTGGGACTGCAGCTAGAAAGCTATCTTCCAAGGCACAAGTTTGGGCAAGGTTGTTTATGGAAGACCAACAATCATCAAAACACAGCCCAGTCCTCAGTCCAGGAATTGAACTCACTACCTCATGATTGTGAGCCCAACGCTCTAACCACTGGGCCAAATAAAATGAGCCAATCGTAGTGGTTAAATAATTGGCATAGCAGTGAACCATTCCTCTAAGATAGCAGAAATGTTAGCACGCTGGGTGAAATACTTAGCAGTATTTTGTCTGCTGCTACGTTCTGAGTTCAAATTCCACTGAGGTCGACTTTGCCTTTCATTCTTTCGGGGTCGATAAATTAAGTACCAGTTACGCACTGGCGTCAATGTAATCGACTTAATCCCTTTGTCTGTCCTTGTTTGTCCCCTCTATGTTTGGCCCCTTGTGGGCAATAAAGAAATAAGAATCAATTCTTACAATCAAAAGTTTCTATTCCACCTACATTAATGGTTACAAAATTACAAAAATGGTGAGGTTCCTGAAACAACTTCTGCTGTGGCTATCAGTAATGTTATCATATTCTTATTGTTGTAGAGGTTGGGGAACGGCAACGGAACACTGCAACATTGAGAATTGCTATATTTCATATACGTACACACATGTGCAATACACAAACACACACACTTTTGCACATATGCACACACATACATAACCCCCACAAACACATATGCACATACACATAAATATACACAGATACGTGTGCATGCATACGTGTGCGTGTGTGTGTGTGTATGTGTGCCTATATATATATATATATATATATACATAAATATTACTCACACATATGCTCACACACACATATATGCATATGCATGCATATATAGATGTATGATACATATACATATATAT
>NC_069000.1:22787452-22788996 GCF_001194135.2 Octopus bimaculoides
ATATAAAGAGAGAGAGAGGGATATATATATATGTATATATATACATATATATTTATATGTATATATCCCTCTCTTTCTCTCTCTCTCCCTCTCTCTCTCTCTCTCTCTCTCTCTCTACATGTGTATGTGCGTGTACGCATGTGTGTGCATGTGCATGTATACATGCATAAATGGGAAGCAAGTTTTCTGTAGGGTTTGCACTTTTGGAAACCTAACTATAATGTATTTTTAAATAGATTTCTTACCTTTCAAATTTTACTTTCAAAAGGGTTCACAAAACCATTCAACATATATATTCTATAATTTCAGAGCATGTCATTCATTTATTTTGAAAACTTGTGCTTATGTTCATTATCTCCCCACTATATATTGTGCTTTACCCCTCTAATTACCGGCACAGCAAAAATCTCATTTCAATTTGCCTTAAGGCATATATATATGTTTAAATGTATGCACACACCCACACATGCATGCATGCATGCACACGCACACATACACACATGCATGCACACATTTACATATATATGCATACAGATATGTGTGTACACGTTTGGCAAATTGGCACACACTTCCATCATCGCAGAGCACAACTTAATTCAGCTGAACAAAATACTTTTCACTGAAGGTGCTCAATAACTAATTAAAAATTAATTGCATCTATAACAAAAGACTGTTAAAGAAATGATATTAATGGTAAAGGAGAAAACTCAGAATATACCGAAAGGGAGCAGATGCATATGTGTGTGTGTGTGTGTGTGTATGTGTGTGTTAAATCTCCTCCTCTCTCTCTCCTTCTATCTCCTTTTTCTCTCCTTCTGTATTTTTCTCTCCTACATGTATGCATATATATGTATTTTATGTATATATGTCTATATATGTGTGTGTGTGGCAAGAAGCTTGCTTCTCAACCACATGGTTCCTGGTTCAGTCCCTTTGCGTGGTACCTTGGGCAAGTCTTCTGCTATAGCTTCTGGCCAACCAAAGCCTTGTGCATGGATTTGGTAGATGGAAACTGAAAGAGGCCCATCGTATGTATATATACGTATATACATATATATATGTATATGTTTATGCGTGTATATGTCTTTGTACCTGTGTTTGTCCCCCCACCATCACTTGATAACCAATGCTGTTGTGTTTCCATTCCCTTAACTTTGTGGTTCAGTAATAGATACCGAGGTAATAAGTACTAGGCTTACGAAGAATAAGTCCTGGAGTTGATTTCTTCGATTAAAAAACCCTTAAAGATGGTGCTCCAGCATGGCTGCAGACAAATGACTGTAACAAGTAAAAGAATAAAAGAATATATATATATATACATATATATATGTATATGTTTATGCGTGTATATGTCTTTGTACCTGTGTTTGTCCCCCCACCATCACTTGATAACCAATGCTGTTGTGTTTCCATTCCCTTAACTTTGTGGTTCAGTAATAGATACCGAGGTAATAAGTACTAGGCTTACGAAGAATAAGTCCTGGAGTTGATTTCTTCGATTAAAAAACCCTTAAAGATGGTGCTCCAGCATGGCTGCAGACAAA
>NC_069000.1:22789094-22793872 GCF_001194135.2 Octopus bimaculoides
ATTTATACAATTAATAAAAAAACATATATCTAAAAGAAGCACAATCTAAAGAATAGAGCAGTGATTATTACAACAAAATTTTATATCTTGGACATAGAGTTACCCAAGGTTTCACATCTTGCGGACAGTTTGTCTATATAAAAAGACAAAAATTTTTTAATTTCTACATTGCAGGTGAGAGGAAAAGCTTGGAAAACAAGAAATACATCTTACCAAAAAAAAAAAACGTTAATGGGTATGGATTATTTCCCTTGAACCAGAGGAAAAAAACAACTCTTATAGACCGGAAAAGGCCTAACTAGCAAACAGGGAGATCTTTCTGACTGTTTAACGTGCCAGGTTTGGTATAGTCCTTAAGAATTTTGGCTCTCTCCACGATGCAGATCTTGTAACAGCCACTTCAATTAATATATAGGCCTGGATGATCAATTAATTTCCACCTGATATCACACGGGATCCCTTGATCTTTGAGGTACCACACATGGCAGGCCATGTCTTTCTGGGACTCTGTAAGATAACTGGTGGTTAAGAAAACATCGCCAAATGGAAGTACCCACAGATTCAATAGATTTACAAACATGGGATGTGGCCCTAATTGCACCCCTGGTAATATAGGGTGTGGGGCTGGTCATCCCATCGGTGCTAAAGGTATTTGGTCATCATCCATGGTGGTGGTACAGGGAACAGCAGATACCTCCTCCATGTCGCTGGTCCTGAATTGGTCATCATTTCTAGGCATGGCAATTGTACTGTGATAACGTACATTGTGGGCCTGGTCACTCTATCTGTGTCTATGGATTGTTCATTATCTGTGGTGGTTGTACTGGGGTCTTTGGTGACACTCTCTGTGACTGGTTATTATCTCTGGGCATGGCAATTGTATTGGCATGAGAGCTGGTTAGTCTACTGTTGGATGGTACAATACTGTTACTGCGGATAGCAGGTTTAGGTATCACCATAGCCTCATAGATGACCCCTTCAGCCTTGCATCTACTGGACAGTTATTATATACTCTGCAAGAGCAACCTGCCTCCTCATTTGTATTGTCGGTACTTGTTAAAATGTTTTTTATGTTAGGTGCACAACTAAAGGAGACTCTTAGGTTGTGTCTTTTAAATAAATGCCTGTGTCTGTGTGTGTATGTGTGAAATGTTTGTCTATCAATCTAAGGAAAATCTTTCCCACACAAGTTTTGATGTTGAGTGAGAAGGCAAGCAACAAAAAATAAGCAAACCAAGCAACATATATATACACATAGACACATTTTTGTCGACAAATCCCTCTGTCAATATTTTCTCTGACTCCATCCCAATAAGTTTATCCATTATTACATTTACAGATTAACCAGCATATTTTGCTTCAATGGCAAAAATAATATCAAAAAGCATCAGTGACATTTCTCAAGATACAGTTCTATATTTAAGAGATGAGGAATTATTTACATTATTTACATTATCTACATTTGACGGATATTCGTCCTCATCTTGTTTGTTGTTAACACGTTTCGGCTGATATACCCTCCACCCTTCGTCAGGTGTCTTGGGGAAATTTCGAACCTGGGTTCTCATTCCTATCGATGTTACTATTATTATTATTATTATTATTATATCATTATTATTATTATTAATCAGGTCGCTGCCGTGAATCGAACTCGGAACCTTGGGGTTAGTAGCCCGCGCTCTTAACCACTACGCCATATACCCGTGGGCAATTATGGGGTGAATTTTAAGGCTTATAAATCTATTATTTTTCTATCCTTCCTCAATACCGGTTCCCATATGCTATTCATATCTGCACTCGGTCTGCTTAGGAGGTTGTTGTGTCCTAGCATATGTGCTGCTTCTTTTAGTTTTCGTATTTCTCAAGATATTCAAGTATTATAAACAGACAGGTGAATGAACCATAGAGGAGGCTTCAAAATAGTCATTCAACATGATAGAAACAGCAGATGAATTTGTTTCAGATCACATTCCTACAAGTGGTTAAGATCACATTTGTCACTTTAGTAGTCATCTTTGATTTTGTAAGCGACAGTATGGTCAGGGCTAGAATGGTCTTTGATCATGAGTCTACTTGATCAAGTTGAACAGGGGCTAAAAAAACAAACATCATTGTCAGATTAAGTTTTTCTAATTTTGGAACACAATCAACAGTTTGAGGTGGGGATGGGGAGGTCAATTATATTAATGCCAGTACTTACTTTATTGACGTTGAAAGGATGAAAAACAAAGTAGACCTTGATGGTATTTGATCTAAGAATGTAAAGAGCTGGAAGAAATGTCACCCTCTACTTCATCCGACATGCTAATGATTCAGTCAACTTGCCACCTTAACTTAAGATTAATGGCAGAAATTAGTTATCTGGTGGACAATAATTTGTGATTGTGAAACAATTTTTCTTTTTTTTTGTCTTTGGTCAGAAGTGTTATTTCCTATTTGTTTCTATCAAGAAATCAAAGAAAATGACTACTATTCCCTTCAGACTTTACTTTTGTGCTCTGGACATCAATGTTTTGAAATTGACTTATTTTCCATTACATTTCAGACAGATTCGGTGCTGAGTTGCTGAAGCAGAAATATCGTTATAGCAAATATTCTGCTCATTACCACAGATTTGCTCACCAGTTGCTTGACCTTAACCACTAGAGCATGTCCTTTAGTGGTCGATGATATTTGCACCACTGATCATTAGCAGGAGTAGAGGAGGAGCATCATAGCCATGTGTTGAGAGGGATTCTTTGGGGTTTGAAGAAATGTAACAAAAGCAAAGTTTGAAGGAAATATTAGCCATTTTTCATACTTTTTAGAGGTAAGCAAATAGGAAAAATAACAGTTGTTACCCAAGGATGAAGATCGTGATAAATTATCACCAAATAGAGAAAAGGCATTTTCCCATGGAATTTTTCCACAGTAATATAAAACCATTATTATTCCTTGTTACAGCAGATATTTAGATAGTTTTACATCTTTTTACTTCGCTTATAGCAACCCATCAAACGGGCTATCTTCCTCTACCTCCAGCACATTGTTTCTCATGGGAGTGGATGTGGTTGATAAGACTGACAAAAGATAAACAGATCCTGTGACACTGACACTACTGAATATGACCCCAAACAACAGCTGCATGGGGTTGATGATGACATCTTTTCCTCCCTTCATGCAGTCTCCTGTGTTTGGTTTCAGAATGTTCTACTCCAGCATCACACACAGACTTCCATGCCTTCTGATTAATAGCCTAACAGCCTAGGACTCCAAGCAATTGGAGGGAACACCACATAAAATAAGAGACTGCTTCAGATGATCATGAAAACGAAGTTTTGGATGTCCATAAGTCCTACTTTCAGTCTTGATGAAAAAGACTGGAATTAAGATCATATCATTTAAACAGGCCATATCCAGCCCAGGTATTCTTCCTGTATTATGTTCAAACCATCCAGATCTGGCTTCTTGCATCTACCCTACAATGTCATTCTAAAATAAACAATCCTATTATCAATATCTCGAAGTTACAAGACAATGCATGATTAATTCAAAACAGTGTGAATAAATAAGAATTTACATTTGACAGAATAATCTGAATGCTAAAGGGTTAAAGGAGATTTAGTTGTTTGCCGCAAGTAAGGGATTGCATGGAAATTTCCTTGTTGGCTTATCGACTTGTATTTGTCTAGCTTGATGGCTGGCCAGTGAGATAGTTGATTGGTTGTCTAGTTTGTTCTCTGACTAGTTGGTGGAATGCTCGACTGATTGTCATTGGTGTTGCTGTTATTTACCCCCAGCTCAGCTCTGATTACTCTTTTACTCTTTTTACTCTTTTACTTGTTTCAGTCATTTGACTGCGGCCATGCTGGAGCACTGCCTTTAGTCGAGCAAATCGGCTCCCAGGACTTATTCTTTGTAAGCCTAGTACTTATTCTATCGGTCTCTTTTGCCGAATCGCTAAGTTACGGGGACATAAACACACTAGCATTGGTTGTCAAGCGATGGTGGGGGGACAAACACAGACACACAAACACATATATATATGATGGGCTTCTTTCAGTTTCTGTCTCACAAGGCTTTCGTCGGCCCAAGGCTATAGTAGAAGACACTTGCCCAAGGTGCCACGCAGTGGGACTGAACCCAAAATAATGTGGTTGGTAAGCAAGCTACTTTATTTCAATAATTGGCCATTGAGGCCTTACATAGAGTGCAAGTAGCAGGGCTGGACAAAGACATTTATGAACATAATGAAAGATGATAAAGATGAAAAATGAGAGGGGCACTTACTTACCACACAGCCACTCCTGCACCTATGATTGAGTACATTTATGATCAAAACCATTCCAGCCATGACCATTTTTTATTTTTACCTTTGTGCGAGGAACTCTTAGACCTCATTACCCAATGTATCCCTTTTTTCCCCCTTTTAAAGCAGTGGAGTACAAATCAAAGAAAAACCATTTGCTCTTATAGTAGGTCGAACCCCTTTATCAGGTGGTTGTCTGCCTGGTCAGTAGGTTTGCCGGCTAAGGGGTGTAGTAGTTAGAAGTCTAAGGGGGTCATAGGTAGATTGAAGGTCTGTATGTCTGACTGACTGTCGGGTAAACATACTACAATGGCTCATCCACCCAGACATTGCAGCTCTACAACATATTCTATAAAATATGATTATTTCTTACATAATATCTGATTGTTAACATTTCAGATGAGAGAAACTTCTCTGATAACATATTTCCATGTCAATATATCAACATCAACATCATATTATATATATATATATATATATATATATATAT
>NC_069000.1:22794111-22795003 GCF_001194135.2 Octopus bimaculoides
ATATATAAATATATGCACACAAATACACACGTGTTCAAACACACATATGCATACACAAACAACGCACACAAATATATATATACATATATATATATTTATACACACGCCCACACACATATATATATGTGTGTATATATATATGTGTGTATATATATATATATATATATATATATATATATATACATATATATACTCACACGCACGCACATATATACATAAACCATCTTATATTACATTGTCAGAAAGTTTCTAAAACCAGTGATTTAGACCTATCAACCTTATGTTATTAGATCCTGAGTTTATCATCCAGCTCTGACAGGCTACAAAGATGCAAGAAGTCAGAGAAGAAGGTGGAGACGAAGGTGGCTGTTGTTTTATCATCTCTACTAAAAATATGCTTCTATGCCAACATTGTTGAAACTCAAAGGCAGTTGGTCTGCCAAACACAAAGATTAGGTGTTTGATGAGCATAATTTACAGCGTGCAGTTCAAATATGTTTGCTGGTTCTATTCCTATAAAAGTATAGCACCAAATTTTACCTTAATTGAATATATTGCTGGGTTAGCTCATCTGAGCAGAAGATTCTCTTCTAGCAGAGCACAGAACCAGAGTAGAAGTGGAATCTCTGCAAAAATTTCTCTAAACAAAAGTCTACTACTACTACTACTACTACTACTACTACTACTACTACTACTACTACTACTACTACTACTACTATTACTACTGCTGCTGTTGCTGCTGCTGCTGTTACGACTACTAATACTACTGCCATTACTACCACCTGCACTTTGAACACTAGAAACTTGTTTACCATGTACATATGTATGTGTGTATGTATGTGTATAAATATATATATATATATATATATATATATATATATATATATATATA
>NC_069000.1:22795537-22798713 GCF_001194135.2 Octopus bimaculoides
ATATATTTATCTACACATGTGTGTGTACATACGCATGCATGTATGCAAATAGATAAGTAATCAATATAAATATTTATGTTGTCTACAAAAGCTCCTAATATACAACTCAACTATAGCATTACAATTGAGAATAAACATATACACTCATTAATTGCACTTAACTGGATTCGTTTGATATATGTGTACTTCTACTACTACTACTACTACTACTACTGCTGCTGCTGCTGCTGCTGCTGCTGCTGCTGATGATGATGATGATGATGATGATGATGGTGATGGTGATGATGATGATGATGATGATGATGGTGATGATGATGATGATGATGATGATGATGATGCTTCTCCTGTTGCTGCTGCTGCTACTGCTGTTGTTGCTGCTGCTGATAATAATAATAATGGTCTCAAATTTTGGCACAAGGCCAGCAGGTTTGAGGGAGGGAATAAGTTGATTACATCCCACCCCCCCCAGTGCTCATCATCATCCTCATCATCAACATTTAACGTCCATTTTCTATGCTGGCATGGGTTGGATGGCTTGATAGGAACTGGCAAGGCCAGGGGGCCACATTAGGTTCCATAGTCTGTTTTGGCTTGGTTTCTATGGCTGGATGCCCTTCCTAACGCCAACATTACAGAGTGCATTAGGTGCTTTTTATGTATCATCACCAGTGCTTTTTATGTGGCCCCAGCCCCACAACAATGCTCTTTATGTGCCATCTTGGTTTTAGGATTTCAATTCTGCTATGGTGGGTGGGTTTTCTTGAGTACAGCAATGCACCACATACCTCTCGGTCCTTTGTTATCTCTTTCATGAGGTCCAGCATTTTGAAACTGGCTTTCAATACTTTGTCCCATGTCTTCCTGGGTTCTCCTTCTTCAACAAATTCCCTCCATTTTAAGTGATCAGCACTTCTTTAAGCAGCTGTCCTCATCCATCTGCATCACATGACCAAACAAGTGTATAATTTCTTTTAATACCAGCTTCTCTCTCAATACACCATTACACTGTTGCACACGCACACACACACACACACTGACATCACACATCCAGTGGAGCATACAAGCTTCATTCCTCTCCAGCCCCCACGTATCCTCTGCATTCAGAACCCACATCTCACTACCATGCAGCATCACAGTTTGTACACATGCATCATACAATCTTCCCTTCACTCAGAGAGAGAGAGAACTTTGGTTTCCAAAAGAGGTAGAAGCTCTCTTAGCTTTCTCCATTTTATTCTCATTCTAGCAATTTCACTTTCTGTACAATCTCCTCCACTGCTAATTAGGGCACCTAGGTAGCAAAAATTATCTACAACTTCCAGAGAGTCACTGGGACATGTAAAGAAATCAGTGTCCCCATGCATTTGTGGTCTTTATGGCTCCTGTACATCTTCCACATACAAACACTACTTTCTCTGTTAACCTTCCTACTATTGCACTTGCACCACTTGTACACCGAATTTATGCTTACACCCTTTCAACATATCAAGCAGGGGCATTTACCAGAAGGATGAAGACCCCTGTTTGATTTCTTGTTACTAGGGCCTTGATTTTTTCTAATTTTACTTTAAGACTCTTTGATTCTTGGTTCTGTTTCCTCTCCTAGAATTTCTTTTCTAATTCTGTTACAGATTCTGCTGAAAGAGCAAGATCATCAGTATATAGTAGTCCATATGGGGTTCCAGTCTTAAATTCCTCTGTTATGGCCTGGAGGGAGATGATGAATAGAAAGGGGCAGAGGATCAACTCTTGATGGACACCTTAATCACGGTACCCATGGCCAACTCTTATCTTACTAACAGCATCCCTGTACATGGTTTGTACTGCTTCCACAAGCAATCTATCCCTAGCTTCCTCAGAAACAAAAACGAACTGCATTTCATCTTGTCTAAATCTGTTCCTAATTAATTGGGCTATAATACTTGGCAACTTTCATCATGTGGCCCAACAATTTGATGCCTTTATAATTACTTTTCTGCCAATAGCAACAACAGCAACTACAACAACAACAGCAAAACAACTACAACTATAGAGCTGGCAAAATTATTAGCATATCAGACAAAATGCTTGCTGAGTTTGACTTGCTTTTCATCCTTTCAGGGTTGATAAAATAAATACCAGTCAAATACCTCCCCATCAGGTCTAAAATTAATAGGGATGCATTTTAATAGATCTTGAAACAATGCAAGAATTTTACTTCAGAGGAATTTAAGCTCAGAATACGAAGGGAAGTAACCAGTGGTAAGCTGCCAAAATTGTAATAACTGGTTTATTTATTCTTTTATTCTTTTACTTGTTTCAGTCATTTGACTGTGGTCATGCTGAAGCACCACCTTAAAGGGTTTTAGTTGAAGAAATCAACCCCAGTACTTATTCTTCGTAAGCCTAATACTTATTCTATCGGTCTCTTTTGCTGAATCACTAAGTTATGGGGACATAAGCACTCCAGCATCAGTTATGTCAACATTTTAACAATTTCTTTCTTTATTGACTCTATATTTTTATTGTTCATGTAGTAAGCAACAAAATCCATACATTCACTTGATTTCCTGTAAATCCAAACAGTTAATGGTTCCAGCCGACAAAATGGCAAAGGTGTTACTGCAGAGGATGGTGAGGAAGATGTGCTGGGACAAGTAAACAAATTGTTTACTGACCTTCAAAAGTTTTACCCATAGACTCTGAGCAAAATACTTCAAATGAGACAATATAATATACACTTATCAAAATGGAGTAGAATCTGAATTCAAAGAAGTTGGTGATGAGTTGTGTCAACAACAAGCAATGTGTATTTATGCCTAAAAATATAATTACATTTTTTTTTATTTCTCTATATTATTTCTAAATTGTAACACTCAATGTTCATTGAACAGTCTTCGTTCTTTACAACTGCAGCATGTTTCATATATACTACTGCTATATATACATTTGTCAAGATATATAAGGAGATAATGTTTTTGCAATGATGCATTCTGGGGGAGACTCAGTTCTACTTTAGCATTGTGTTTATATATGAACTAACTCTATATGAACTAACTACACACACACACACACACACACACACACACACACACACACACACACACACTCACACACATACTCACATACATACATACATACATACATATATATATACATATATACATACATATATGCTAGCATGGAAAGCGGACGTT
>NC_069000.1:22799849-22802635 GCF_001194135.2 Octopus bimaculoides
TGTGTGTGTGTGTGTGTGTGTGTGTGTGTGTGTGTGTGTGTGTGTGTGTGTATTTGTGTGTGCGTGTGTGTGTGTATGTGAGTGTTTGTTGCATTTCTATGGAAAACATGTCTAACCAGGATGAGATACTCTGATTGGCCTGAGTGACCTTTTAAATGTTGTATATCATGTTTTATTCTTTTGTTTATTTTATTATATTCTTTACTTTATGGTTTGCCGTTATTTGTATGCTTTCTCTTAAATGTTTAAACTTGTTCTCTTGTATATTTTGTCATGTTTCACCTCTCCTACTTGTTTTTATAGAACTTCTTTTTACCCTAATCAACATACCTTTGTCAACATCCTATTTAACATGTCATGTTCATGCTTACATAAATAGTGTGAACAATTTCCTTCAATGTTTAATATATGGACCACATATTTGTGATCTGCACAGACAACATAAAAAGGGGTCACAGACATGGACTGCACATGTTTGCACTTCCCCAACCAAACCACTGGTAGCAAGTGCCAACCTTTTTGCTAATACCTTAACCGAAATCTGTAACTCAGCCTTTAGCAAGGTTGTAGATCAGAAATAATCTATAATATCCCAGCTGTTGGCTGTCCTTTCCCAGCATTTTAACACACCTGAACTCACAGAACCGAAAATTTAACCATTCTGCTGTCAGTTGAAGGAGATGTTTGCCAGGCGATAACCAAACAAGTCAGAAATATAACTCACAGCAGGGCAGACCAGCCAAACCAGATTTGTCCTCGCACCACTACTCACTATTTCCTGTATTTCACCTGCTACTATTGATCTTCCACAATGCCTTGTGTTTTCTTCCGCTAAGAACTGCAGCAAGTTCTTGACTTATTACTCACTTCAAACAGTCCAGCGAGGTGCAGCTGGACTGCAACTCACATCTGCTTGGAACTGAGTGGCATCCACTTGTTCTAGCTAACCAAATGGCCTTTGTTCTATTTTGTTTTAGAACACAAGCCCATGCTTTGACAATACAACATTCATTTTTCACATTGAAGACACGATTAAGGGTCATTCTTGCTGCTAGCATGTCATTTACAATACTTTTGCTAATGGCCTCTAGAACTTGCTAACTAGCTCCCCATCTAATTCATTTCTTTATTTCACTATATATTTTCACTAAAATGTTGTTGGTTTATATTTAATTACTTTCTTCAGGGTGCCTCACCACCATTTCTTGACTAATGCCCTCTTAAATGGCTGTTTAACTACTTTGTTAATTCAGTACCTGTAGTCTTTGCATAACAGAAAGGACATGTTCAACATCCAGTAACCAGGTCCATCTCTGGGTAAGTTACTGAATATTTGACAGACACTTCTACTCTCAAGCAAAATCAAACTACAATGAGGCAGACACATTGCAGGCACAGTCTATTTAACAGACTTTTTCGCTGTTCAGGTCTCTCTTACTTCACTTTAAAGATCTGGGTCTACCTGAGACAATAGTATATATATATATATGTGTGTGTTGGGCACAGCTCCAAAAGCATATATATATATGTGTGTGTTGGGCACAGCTCCAAAAGCATTGGATTGTTTCAGATTTACTTGCCATGAATACACAACATTCATAGACCAAAACTCATACTATATTGGGGCAAAGCTAACTTAAATATACTTTTAAAGAGGAGCAAAGGCTTTTAAAAGGAATCATTCAAAATGTTATACATAAACCATTGTCATCGATTGTGTACTGCTGATTGAAGATGAGTGCATAATATACTCTTCCTCTTGACATAGTGAAGACTTGCTGGTGACCTCACCAGTGCTGGTTCCACAAAATAAAAAGTGCACTCTATAGAGCAATTGGCATTCAGCCATAGAAACCATGATAAAACTAACACATTGGAGCAAGAGAGTGTCCACTAACCTGTCAAATCCTGTCAAACTGTCTAACCAATGCTGGCACAGAAAGTGGACTTAAAATGATGATGGAGGCTGCAGCAGTGGAGTCACATTTAAAATGCTAGATTGGATTAACACCAGTTGGAGTGTCCTACCTACTGGTTATTAAGTAACTGATATATATATATATATATATATATATATATATATATGTGTGTGTGTGTGTGTGTGTGTGTGTATTCTTTTATTCTTTTACTTGTGTCAATCATTTGTTTGGAACACCGCCTTTAGTCAAACAAATCGACCCCAGGACTTATTCTTTGTAAACCTAGTAAACCTAGTACTTATTCTATCAGACCCTATTGCTGAACCACTGAGTTATGGGGACATAAATGCACCAGCATCAGTGATCAAGCAATGGGGGGGGGGCAGACACAGACACACAAATACATGTGTTTTTATATATATATTTATATATGACGGGCTTCTTTCAGTATCCATCTACCAAATCCACTCACAAGGATTTGGTCAGCCCAACATTGTAGTAGAAAACACTTGGCCAAGGTGCCATACTGTTGAACTGACACACATATGCAGGCACCTTAGTATTTCAGCTGACTTCACTTAATGTCTTAATATCAGCTCACTAGTTGACAGAAAATGCAACGGTACATTTTCCACCCTGAAAGGAATATATATATATATGAATGTGTGCATACATGGATAGTTAGATAAATATAATCAGAATGATACAGTTCTATATTTAAGAGATGAGGAATTATTTACATTATTTACATTTGACGGATATTTGTCCTCATCTTGTTTGTTGTTAACACAACGTTTCGGCTGATATACCCTCCAGCCTTCGTCAGGCGTCTTGGGGAAATGTTGAACCTGGGTTCTCATTCCTAAC
>NC_069000.1:22803119-22805724 GCF_001194135.2 Octopus bimaculoides
TATATATATATATATATATATGTATATATATATATATAATAGAAATATGTTACAAAAGCAAAATAGAAACTACATGTGGAAATGTAAGGGGAAAGTAAGAAGAAAAATAAGCGAAAATGCACATTGGAAATCAAAAAAAGTAAAGGCTTTTTATGAAAAGTAGCAATAGATATATACAATTAGATGAACCGAGGTTGGAATAAAAGTAATGAAAGTCATTATTGTAAATTGTTAAAGGGATTCAAAAGCAGACCTGGGTTTCTGGGTATTTACCCTTCGTTAGCGCATGACAATCACCAGTGTTCGATGCCTATATATATATGTATATTGCTGATATCATAAGAATTTCATAATCTTCCAAAAGAACATAATGAAATAATTCTTATTTTGGAGCATTGGTCCTTAAAACACATAAAGCTATAAATGATGGCATGTGAATATTGGGTTGAAAATCCCATTTGGACAGAAAAAAGTTGAAGGCTGCACATAACATTGTTATGGGCTTCGAGAACCAATTCTCCAAAGAAGTTGTGTGTGTGTGTGTGTGTGTGTATCAATGTATATAATATCAGTCAGTATATTACTGGTTATAAGTAAGACTGTCACTGTCAATGACATTCTGACAGCTACACACTATAACCAGTAATACACTATTCAATGATATACAAAAATATAATTCCTCTACTACTCATATTCAGTGTGCATTTTTCTACATTATGGACAACCAGCTGATAATATCATTATTATTATAAGATCATTAAACATCTGTCTTCCATATATAAAATTCCCAAAGTGAAATGTTTAGTTGGTGCCTTCATAAGAGAAAATGTGTGTTAGAGACATGGAATTCCCTGCTTGCTGACTAGTGAACAGAAATCATATAAACTGACCTTTTACAGACACAACCAGAACCAGTCAAAGGCAGATAACTCTGTCTCACCCAGAGGGGTCACTTACTGTTTGAAGAATTTCATTTTAGTTTGTTTATTTTCGCAAATCTAGCTGACCAAGACTATATTCTTACCTCCATTAATAAAGACGTTATGTGCCACTGACCAGCATGTCTGATGAATGGCCTATATAGCTAAGCACATTATAGACACAAAACCAATGTTAACTTTTTGACTGGCCATAAGCAACAACTAAATTAAATATACATACATATATATATTTTAGACAGTTGATAGGGAAGACAGAATGTACTGTAAGCTTTATTTAGCATGAGGATCATTTCAGCTTACATCTGCACTGATCCCTAGTGGGTGGGGAACGATATAATAGAATTGAATGCATCCCACAGTGCAAAAGAAACCTCTTCAGGTTACATAATATGTTACAGTGTTATAATATGTACATTTTAGTATTGTGTGTGGCATGATGGTGTTGGCATGATCCATGCATTTATAGTAGTTCACAAATTCATGTATCAAGTGTGTGTTTATAGTATTCCTATCTAAACTTTAATTTTAAACAAACACACACATGCACACGCACTCGTATGTATGCTATAAATTGCAAATACAAGACTCCATAAAACAATTGATTTAGAAATTATTTGACAGTTGTCTTCCTGAATGCTAAAGATTAATCTTTACCTAAGATTTACTTCTATTATAGCCATGAATATATAAATATGCCTCTAAATAAATTATGATGTTCTCACATGTATTAGTAAACTTCTGGCTTGGAGATTCACAAATATTCTTTAAGTTCATATATCTTTGCGAAAGTAAGTGTATTTCTATGTTTCGCCTTCTTTCTCTCTCTTTTGTTCTATTTCGTAGATATATGTATGTATCATCATCATCATTATCGTCATCATCATCATCATCATTATTATCGTCGTTTAATTCTGCTTTCTATGCTGGCATGGATTGGATGGTTTGAATGAGGACTGGCGTGTCAGAAGGCTGCACCAGGCTCCAATCTGATCTGGCAAAGTTTCTACAGCTGGATGCCCTTCCAAACGCCAACCACTCTGAGATTGTAGTGGGTGCTTTTACGTGCCACTGGCACGAGGGCCAATCAGGCGGTTCTGGCAACGACCATGCCACCTACACGGGAGCCAGTGCGGTGGCATTGACAACACCCACCAGATAAGGGATCGGGGGACCCTGTCAAAGGCTTTCTCCATGTCAATGAAAGCCAGGTACAGAGGTTTGTCTTTGGTTAGGTATTTCCCCTGTGGCTGTCTTACCAGAAATATAGCATCAGTGGTGCTTTTCCCTGGCACGAACCCAAACTGCATCTCATCTAGGCTGCCTCTCTCCCTAATTAGTTGGGCTATGACCCTCTCCATGACCTTCATCACCTGATCCGAGAGTTTGATACCTCTATAATTATTTGTATCTAAAGCATCACCTTTACCTTTGTAGCAGTTGACTATACCCGATGCCAGCAGATATTTTGAGCATCTCTGCGTTGATTCCTGATGGGCTGGGGGCTTTCCTTGTCTTCATACCCTTAATTGCTTTATCTGCCAAGGTACTGTCAATTCGGATAGCTGGTCCCTCTGTTGGGTCAGCATTCAGCAGACTCTCTTTCTCCCATTCATTCTCTTTATTTAGCAACCTTTCATAGTGTATATATATATATATATATATAT
>NC_069000.1:22805991-22806512 GCF_001194135.2 Octopus bimaculoides
CATTTCGATACTGTAATGACAGATACTTTCAGAGAGAGAGAGAGAGAAAGAGAGAGAGAGAAAGAGAGAGAGAGAGAGAGAGATGTATATGTATACATATACATGTATATGTACACCATTTCGATACTGTAATGACAGATACTTTCAGAGAGAGAGAGAGAGAAAGAGAGAAAGAGAGAGCGAAAGCGAGAGAGAGAAAGAGAGAGAGAGAAAGAGAGAAAGAGAGAGCGAAAGAGAGAGAGAGAGAAAGAGAGAGAGAGAAAGAGAGATAAAGAGAGAGAGAGAGATGTATATGTATACATATAGATGTACACGTATATGTATATAGATCTATACATACATGTATATGTATACATATGTGTAGATGTATATATATATATAGATGTACATGTAATATGTACACATATATACATATATACATGCATACAGATATCTATACATATATACACCCATCACACACACATACACATGCACACAAATACACACATTAGTCATTTGTTTTCTTATCCAAAACTACGTCA
>NC_069000.1:22807845-22811236 GCF_001194135.2 Octopus bimaculoides
TATACACACACACACATACACATACACATACACATTCCTCCAGCAATTCCTACATCCACACCTATTTATATACACACATACATACATACATACATACATACATACATACATACATTCATATATATATATATATATAGATAGATATACATTTATGCACACACACATATATATATGCGTACACACAAATACACATACATACACACTTACTTATATTTGCATGCATACACATACATGCACACACATAAACACAATAACCTCATATCCAAGTATATATACGCATATAAATACATAGATAACATGCTAGCAAACAACCACAATGACTTCACACACACACACTAACACTAACTCTAACACACAAACACACACTAATACCCTCACACCCCCTTCTCCTCTGTATCTCACCCTCCATTTCTCTATTAATACTTGGAGTCAAAATAGATATTATTATTTTTAAACACAGCACCTTAGGATATTGAAAATTGATCTTGGGGAGATATTGTTAAATGATTTCCCCCTTAGGATATTGAAAATTCATCTAGAAACATTATTTTAGTAGTTCTTTTAATATTAAAAATTCATAATGGAAATATTGTTATGCAGTCTCTGAGGATGTTGATAATTCATCTTGTAGACATTGTAACATAGACCCCTTAGGATGTTGATAATTCATTTGAGAAGCATGATAATATGGTTGTTTAAGTTATTGAAGATGTATCTTGTGAAAGATTACAATATTGACACTTTGAATATTAAAAATGTATCATGGAAATATCTTTAGATATCCCATTAGGGTAATGAAATTTTCATCTCTTAAATATTATTATTTTGTGGCCCCTTAAGATATTAAAAGTTTTTTCTCAAAAATAATTATCACTTGGCAGTTCTTGATATTGATTTATTTTGACTGGAAGAAAGATTAGGAGTGGGTAGGGGTGGTAGGAATTGGTGAGTAGTAAGTTGGAAGTACCTCTACATGTAACTGGAGCTAGTATGGTTCAAGAGAGTAGGATGTGACATCAGAGAGAGATTTGGCTATTTCTTGCAGATTGAGAGACAACATACATTAACACAAAAACATTAATGCAAACTCATCTATCTATATATTTGGTGTCAGCAACATATAATAAATAAGAATACAAAGCTGGCTCTTTACAAAACATACATACATATGCACAGATATATATGTGATGGCTTCTTTCGATTTCCATCTACGGAATCCATTAACAAGGCCTGAGGCTAAAGTAAAAGACACTTGCTGAAGGTGCCACACAGTGAGACTGAACCTGAAATCATGTGGTTGTGAAACAAGCTTCTTACCACACAGCCATGCTTGCACTGCCACAAGTTCACAAGTATTTTTTGTTTTTATAAGCTCGAACATTTTTATTTAGTTAAGCTATGAGGCTGTAATGTAGAAGAAACATCTGCTGGAACACAGCCTATCGGCCAGAGTAGAACTCTGATCATAAGATATTTTGTGAACATAATAAATAACCTAAAAAGTGTAAATACTCACTTCAGTAATGGACGACCATTGGATTGCAGAGAAAGTCCCTCTCCAAAGCACAAGTCCATGCAAGATTGTTTATGGAAGACCAGCAGTCACCCATGCATACCAGCCTCTCCTCTCCACACCACTCATGTTATCCAAGGGAAAGGCAAAGGTTGATACAGCTTGGCACCAGTGACATCACAATTTATTTCTACAAATGAATGAACTGAAGCAACATGAAATAAAGTGCCTTGCTCAAGAACACGTCACAGCCCAGTTCGGGATTCAAATTCACTTTCTCATGATCATGAGCCCGACACTCTAACCACTGAGCCATGTAACTTCACAATAAATAACCTAATAGTTACTTTTTTGATATCCCTGTTGTATCGAACAGGGAGATTCTGGACTTGAGAAGGTATCTGGTGGAGATGCATCAGTTGTTAGGTAGTGGTGGGGGATGGAACAAACATAGACACAAAGATACATGTACGTGCGCGTGCACACACACACATACACATACACACACATACATGATGAGCTTCTTTCAGTTTCTATCTACCAAATCCCTTCACAGCTTTGGTCAGTCCAAGTTTATGGGAGAAATCACTTGCCCAAGGTGCCATGCAGTGGGACTGAACCCAGAACCATGTGGTTGGGAAGCAAATTTCTTACCACACAGACAGACTTGCACCTATTTGGTTACTTCTCTAGCATTCAGTTCTTTGGACAAAAATCAGTTCTTCCAAGTGGCATCAAATGAAAACATTCCATTCTTTAGACAAAGATCAGATCTTCTTAGTGGCATTATATGGAGGCATTTTCTTGTTTGGATAGAAGTTAGTTCTACCAATTGACAGATCATGGCAATACTCATTTCTTTGAATAGAAGTTAGTTCTGTCAATTGGAATTACATAGAGACATATGGTTCTTTGCAAAGAGGTGGTGGGAGGTTCTTCTAAATAACACCCATTGAACCAGAATTTAGAATATTACCATGATACTGCTGTTACTGTTCTTGCTAAACTCACAATCATTCATTTTATGGAAACCATCATAATCATTTCAGTTGCTTTCCAGGTGTGTATGCCTGTATGTGTGTCTATATGTGCGTGCACCATGTGTATAAGTGTGTGTGTGTGTGTGTGTGTGTGTGTGTGTGTGTGAGAGAGATAACGATCAAGAAACTGGGAAGATATGCACACTGACATACATATACAGACATGCATACACACACTTATATATGTAAATCCATATACACTTACACACACACATACACACACACACACATACAAATACACACAAACACATGCATTATATACACATATGCATACACATGTAAATCTAACATACATTTACATTACATCAGTTTTATTAGCCATTTCTACGATTCATTATTCATTACCAATTTTGAGTACCATTTATTTATGGTTCTCCTATAGAATGTGGAACTAAGCTGCACCAACTGTCCTGCATGCATAAATGCATGTGAAATTGTAAGCATGTATATGTGCATACGTGCATACAGGTGTGTATGCGTGAGTCAATGCAAATATTTATGTATGAACGCACAAATAATATTATGTAGTCTTGCATATTTATAAATGTATACTTATAAACACACACGTACATAAAGGTATACACTCACATAGAAACAAGCACAGACACACACACACACACATGCACACACACGCACATACACATACACATATACAAATGCACATGCACTCTAACACAAACAGGCATACACAAACACATGTATATCATTATATATCTATATCGTTATACATAAGCAAATGTAAATCAGTGCTCACAAACAGATGCATACATATATATATGTATGTGTATATATATATATATATATATATATATATATATATATATATATATATATATAT
>NC_069000.1:22811246-22812081 GCF_001194135.2 Octopus bimaculoides
TATTTATTTATCTATCTATCTCTCTGTCTATAAATATATGTGTGTGTGTGTATGTATATATATATATATATATATATATGTAGATTGTGATGTGTGTGTGCTTATATATATATATATATATACACACACACATGCATACATACATATACACGTGTGCACACACACACACACACGTGTGCATCTCCCCCCCCCACACTTAGTATTATACTCCTCTGCTCTTGCAAATGAGTTAATTTAACTTGTTAGTGCTAAGAAAATTCCTTGCAACTGCTTGGTCAAGTGCCCTCCACCACTTGGATGAACCAAAGTCTTGTGAATAAAATTTGAATACAGAAGCTTTTTACATTTACTAATACCTTCCTGATAACCTGCATGCATACTACATACACACACACTCACACACACAACGCCCATATATGTGCATATGTATATCATCATTATCATCATCATCATCAACATCATTGTTTTAATGTCCAACTTTCCATTCTCACATAGGTCAGGTGGAATTTGGTGAGGCATATTTTCTATGGCCGTATGCCATTCCTGTCACAAGCCCCGTCCCCACCTATTTCCATGTAAGGTAATATTTTTCTTTTTGTCCTCCACCAATTCGTTGTTTTCATAGGTGTTTGGAATGAAGGACACCACTTATATGACAGGGACACACATTTACAACAATTATGTGATGTCATGACAAGATGATACCTGTTTCTTCTGTCTCCCACACACACATACACATGCACACACATGCTCATTCATCATTCACATGCACACACACACATTTAAATAAATAAATAAACAAAGCTATAAATATGTATATATGTATATATACATA
>NC_069000.1:22812730-22814593 GCF_001194135.2 Octopus bimaculoides
TATACATATATATATATATAAGTATATGTATGTGTTCATTGATTCTTTTAGTCTTTTATTTGTTTCAGACTGGAACACTGCTATGTATGTATCTAATACACACCCATACGCACCCCCACTCACATTCACCCATTCACCCATAGTTTTTTATAGTCCCACATATTTCTATAGTGCATGAATTCAGGATTTGTGTTCTCTCCTAAACAACCCAACTTCAGCCATGCTCTGCTCCAGATGAATCAGTATGTGTGCATGTGTGTGTGTGTGTGTGTGTGTGTGTGTGTGTCTTTGTGTTTGTCCTCCACCAATTGGTGTTGATTGGCTTATGCCACTATAACTTAGAGGCTCAGCGAGATAGGCCCTTTAAGATGGTGCTCCAGCATGGCTCAGTCGAATGTATGAAACAAGTTTGAGATAAAATATTAAAGATATGGAGGGTAGACTGGTCAGTCATTTAATTAAGATAGTTAATACAGGTCATCATTGACTTACGACCACAATTGGTTCTGACTGACTGATTGTAAGTCGATTTGGTTGTAAGTCTACATAGCTTTGTTTTATATTTTTACATTCTTAAGGTAAGAATATATTTTTACATTCTTAAGGTGAGAATATATTTTTACATTCTCAGGTAAAAGTCACACGCAAAATTCTGTTTTATACTATTATACTGGCATTAGTCAAAAATTTTAGAGTCTCAAACAGTTGTCTTATAAACAAATATGAGGTTGCCTCGATGTCTCCACGACAGGATATTCATCCAACACTCAGGTTAACCACAGTGGCAATCAATAATCAAACCTAGGGGAAGTGTTTGTTAGCTGATATCATCTGTAGATGGGTTAATTTCTATGAAATTAAGCCCATTAAATTTCAGCTGGACTATTTATTATTGCTGCTGGGAGCTGGTGTGCCAATTGTCATAAAGTCAATTGGTCATAAGTTGGATAGGTCATAAGTTGATGGCGGCCTGTATATGTGAATAAATAAGGCAGAGGGTTGGCAGAATTGTTAGCATGCTGAGAAAAATGCTTAGAAGTATTTCGTCTATCATTACAATCAGAGTTCAAATTCTTATTTCTTTATTGCCCACAAGGGGCTAAACATAGAGGGAACAAACAAGGACAGACAAAGGATTAAGTCGATTACATTGACCCCAGTGCGTAACTGGTACTTTATTTATCGACCCCTAAAGGATGAAAGGCAAAGTCAACCTCGGCGGAATCTGAACTCAGAACGTAGCAGCAGACGAAATACTGCTAAGTATTTCGCCAGGTGTGCTAACGTTTCTGCCAACTCGTTCTGGTCAACTTTGCCTTTCATCATTTTGGGGTTGATAAAATAAGTACCAAAAATCGATCACTGGAGTCCAAGTAATTGACTTACGCCTTCCCTTGAAATTGCTGGCCTTGCGCTAAAGTTTGAAACCTATATCTGTGAATAAATAAACAGATTTGACAAAATGAAGGAACTAGTTAGATAAATACATTGTTTTCAAGTTGTGTTTAGTTTAAGCAGCATTATCTTCATCATCATTATCATTATCGTTATCCTCCTCCTCATCATCATCATCATCTGAAGGGTATTGGACAGGGGATTAAAACAAGTAATAAATAAAAGTTCTAAAGTAATTAAGTTTTTGTCAGTATTATAATCATCATCATTATCCAATAGAGAACATTGAATCATTAAATTGAAAATAGTTGTACAATTCAAAATGTGTTTTTATTTGAAAATATTGAGGTATTTTCTTCTAAATTTAAAGCTTTTAAAATTTTAAAAGACAGGTAAGAGGAATCTTCTTCTTCTTCTTCTTCTTCTTTTTCTTCTTCTTCTTCTTCTTCTTCTTCTTCTTCTTCTTCT
>NC_069000.1:22814646-22829603 GCF_001194135.2 Octopus bimaculoides
TCCTCCTCCTCCTCCTCCTCTTCCTCTTCCTCCTCCTCCTCACTTTTGTTATCATTTCTATTACTAATCACCATCATTTTGTATTATTATTATTAATGTTAAGGTAAAACTACTTTGAAGACAGAATAAAGATTAAATTATATTTTATAAATTAAGTTAAGATAATCCCTCATTTGTTTGTATTACATCAATAAAGTGTTAAAGGATTAAGGGAATGGCAATCTATTACACTAATTTATTATAGTGAATCATTTATGGTTTATGACTCAAGGGTTTGTTAAAACGATCACTGTTTAGTGTTAAATGAAGAAAAGGTAATTTAATTTTGATTTAAATTTGTAAGTATAATATATATATTATAAATCATTTTATTAAAGAAGAAATTTATATAACACTGTGATATAATAAAAATACTAACAACATTGTTGTTAACAAGAACTATTAATATTTGGTATAATTTAGGCACTGAATTAGCAGAGTTTTTGGCATGCTGGACAAAATGTTTAATGGTATTTTGTTAGTCTTGATGTTCTGAATTCAAATTCCACTGAAGTTGGCTTTGCTTTTCCTCCTTTTGGGGTGAATGAAATAAATACCAGATAATCAGTGGAGTCGATGAAATTGACTTACCATATTTTAATGTGTATAAGGATCCCTTTTTTGTCAAAAATTAGGTAAAAAAAAATATGGGAGTTTCTTATACAGGGATAGTATTATAATCCCTTACAACACCTTTTTCCCAAATTTTAAGCCCTAAAAATTAGGGGACTCCTTATACACAATTGTTCTTTATACACGTTAAAATATGGTACCTTCTCCCACTGAATAGCTGGCCTTGTGCCAAAATTTCAAACCAATATTTCAAAATAGGGTATTATTATAGTATTATAAAGGGCCCTTGAAAATGTGCTTAACAGCTGATAAGTGTCAGATTCTGAGGGATATGTTTATTCACAAAATTCCTTATGATGATCTTAATGGGGTTTGATGAGTGAGTGTAGTGCAAAGACTTGTATTTGTAAAATGGAAAATATAAAGAAATATTCAGGTTAGGGTTACATTCTGGTAATTGGTGTAGGTAAGGGTAGTGCTCACAGTGACATGTAAGCAAGATTCTTAAAGAGAGATTACAAGTTATTCTAAATCTCTCGATTTTGCATTGCAATTATAGCACTGATAGTCCACCATCCTGATAAATTCCTCTGATGATGTCATAATTACCATGATAATTAAAGGCTTTAACAGATAGGGATTTAGTTATTGTAGATATATTTCTATGTATAAACTGGGAGAACCAAAATTTGAGATGAAGTATTCAATATATAATGTAGAGCAGAAAATTTGTTAATCAAGATAATAGATTTAACAAGAATAGTTGTTATCACTCCCCTCAGAATTTGTTTGAGATCCTTGAAATATGGGAAGTCTATGGTGCATGATAAGGTAAAGTTTGAAAGGGTAGGTTCTGGTAATACTAGAATTTGTCTGACAATTGGTTGGTCAGTAAGCCAAATAATTACTATTAAATACTTAGTTATGTAAATAATCCTTTCTGTTAGAGACACAAGGTCTGAAATTTGCGGGGAGATGTTTATTAAATTACATTGACCCCAGTGCTCAACTGGTACTTATTTCATCGACCCCGAAAGGATGAAAGGCAAAGTTTACCTTGGCGGAATTTGAACTCAGAACATAAAGGTGGGAAAAATGCTTAATAGTATATTGTCTGGCATGCTAAAGATTCTGCCAGTGAGCTGCTTGTAGGTATGTAAATGACGTGGTTGGGGAATAAATGAAATGGTTGTATTTAGAATGAAAATAAGAAGGATGACCTCTAGGTCAACCATTCCACTATCACTTCAAATAAAGTCATTTAACATTAAATGTTAATTATTTTCTCGTTTTGCTTGCCTCACTAGAATTTGATGATTTAATAATACAATAAATAATAAAAAAAATGTTCTTGTCAATGGTGCTGCTATCATCTTTAGCCTATTTCGATATTACACATGACTTCTTTCTCTGCATTATTATTAAAATATAAAAGGATAGGTTTATAAAATTTGTTTATACTTTCAAATTTAAATATAATTAAAACGTTTGGTTTACATTCTTTTTTTCCATATAACACTAAACAGGATACCATTTCACAAACCACGAATCATAGACCATAACTGATTAAATATCTTAAATTAGGCTAATAAATCGCTATTCTCTTAATCCTTTAAAAGCTTTGTTAATGTAACAATAACTAAAGTTTCCACATTATTTACCATACACCACTTATTCTCTCCTTCAGCTCCACCAACTATGTCCTGTTATAAGCATTTATAGTTAAAAACCACTTACATCACTTATGGCCCCTATTGCCTCCCATATCCCCATTTCTTTGTCTTATAGTATTTTACAATTTATAACTAATAGATCCTTTCAGAGCTTGTAACATTCATGTCACCACAATTACCATCTTATATACTTAATTTCTCCAGTTTATCCCTGTCTAACAAGTCTATTTACTATATATTTCCTATTTAATACTATACAACACACCTCAAAGACTCAAACACATTATTTTTTCATTTTATAAATCTCACTAGGATTTGATAATTTAATAACACAAACAATTAAAATAATTATTGTTAAAGCTGATGCTGTCACCATTTTTATTATAAAACTATTGTTATCATGTTTATTACATTAAACTATATTAACTATATTATTCACATTACTTCTTTCTCTTCATTATCATTAAAATGAAAGGAAAAAAAAATGATTATCAATGTTTATTATACTTTCAAATTTAAACCAAAATTGAAATGCCTTTTCTCCATTTAACTCTAAACAGAAATCATTTTACAAACCATGAATTACAAAACCATAAATGATTCAATATCATAAATTAGAGTAATAAATTGTTATTCCCTTAATCCTTTAAATAGTTTATTGATGTAATACTATCAACCAAAATTAATCTTAATTTATGAAATATAATTTAATTTTTACTGTAACGTTAAACTAAATTTTCTTTAACATTAACTACTACCACTACAGATAATAGCAGCAACAACAACAACAACGATAATAGTAGTTTCAAATTTTGCCACAAGGGCAGTTATTTTGGGATCGACTCCAATGTTTCACTGGTACTTAATTTATTGATCCTGAAAGGATGAAAGGCA
This sequence comes from Octopus bimaculoides, assembly GCF_001194135.2. Taxonomy (NCBI): domain Eukaryota; kingdom Metazoa; phylum Mollusca; class Cephalopoda; order Octopoda; family Octopodidae; genus Octopus; species Octopus bimaculoides. Next base: position 22,817,826 of record NC_069000.1, read on the forward strand.
AAGTCAACCTTGGGGGAATTTGAACTCAGAACGTATAATAATAATAATAATAATAATAATAATAATAATAATAATAATAATAATAACAGTTTCTTTATTAGTCACAAAGGCTTGAAGAAATACTAAACATACAACACTTTCACTGCAGATTACAAAGAAAGAAAGGAAAATGCAGAGTGTGCAAAATATGTTAACAAATATGAAGCGAGGTGGGTGAGAGATGTAGACGTTATGCAATACATGGAAGGACGCATTAAGAATTTTGAAGGTACACACATGCACACACCCACACACTTGCACACATAAGTGTATGCACATGCATACACAAACACACATATATAGAAAAATGTACACACATATATCACATACATATTTGCATGGAAATGTATGTAAAAGGTACAATAAAACATCAAAATTAAAACATGACATTATTTAAGTACAGGCATGGCTGTGTGGTTAAAAAGCTCACTTTATTACCATGTGGTTTCAGGTTCAGTCCCTTTGAGTAGCACCATAGGTGAGTGTCTTTTACTATAGTCCAAGGCCAGCCAATACTTTGTGAGTTTAGTAGACATCGATGTCTTTCTGTCTGTGCTTGTATCCCTACAAACCCCCTTGACCCCTGGTGTTGATTTGTTTATTTTCCCAAAACTTTACAATTCAGGAAAAGAGACCAATGACAGAAGAGCTTGACATAGATACAGGGGTCAACTTGTTTGACTAAAATCCTTCAAGAGGGTTTTATTCTATCGGTCTCTTTGGGTGAACAGCTAAGTTACAGGGATGTAAATACACCAGCATTGGTTGTCAAACGATGTGGGGGGAGGGACAAACACAGACACACAAACACACACACACACACACATATATACGATGGGCTTCTTTCAGTTTCTGTCTACTAAATCTACTCACAAGGCTTTGGTCGGCCTGAGGCTATAGTAGAAGACACTTGCCCAAGGTGCTACACAGTGGGACTGAACCCGGAACCATGTGGTTGGTAAGCAAGCTGCTTACCACACAGCCACTCTTAATAATAATCTTTTCTACTATGGACACAAGGCCTGAAATTTGTGGGGAGGGGACCAGTCGATTACCTTAACCTGTGTTTCACTTAATTTATTGACCCCATAAGGATGAAAGACAAAGTTGACCTCAGCAGAATTTGAACTCAGAATGTAAAAATGGACAAAATACCACTATGCATTTTGCCCAGTGTGCTAACCATAATAATAATATTAATAATAATTGGTACTTGGGTGTTAAGTATCTTCCATCTTCCATTATACTTAATATCTAGGTACCACGTCTTATAATTCATGGAAAGAGGCCCTTTGAGACCCTGTAAGACCTTTGGCAACAGGTTGCTGTCTGCTCTCACAGAATTAACCAGAGTAAGTAAGATTGAGAGCGCTGAAAATTAATATATAATAATAATAATAATAATAATAATAGTAATAATACCAGGATGAAATTTGGCCTTGATAAATGTGCAAAAGCTACCTTTATCAAAAGAAAAATGACAGAAACATCTAATGTTAACCTTGACCAGCAGAATGTCATAAAAGATTTAGAACCAGTGGAGAGCTACAAATACCTCGGGGTATTTGAAGGGGGCGGAATCAAACATTCAGTGATGAGGGAAAGGATCACAAGAGAATGTTATCACAGGGTGAGAGCAATACTAAAGACAGAGCTGAATGCGAGAAACAGGATCGAAGTGATCAATACTTTAGCCATACCAGTCGTGACTTACAGTTTCAATATCGTTAACTGGTCAATTACTGAAATATGTAATGTTGACAGAAAGATACAAAAATTGTTGACAATGCATAGAATGCACCACCCTAAGGCAGATATAGAACGACTTTATCTGCCAAGAAAAGAGGGAGGCTGTGGACTTTTACAATTTGTATTACCAATGAATATTGCCACAATTGGCGTAGACACCTACCTAAAAAACTCTGAGGACTGGATGTTAAAACTTGTCACAAAACATGAAAACAAAAAAACATCATACTCAGTAACAATACAGTCAAAGGAATATCTAAGTGAATTCCAAATACAACAAATTCCAGAATTTGATGTACTAGAAACAAGCAGAGAAAAAGCTAAGCGTATGAAAACCTGTGCTAAAACTGCTGCCTTAGATATTCTTACTGATAGATAAATGACAAGAAAAACCTCTCAATGGCAATTACCCAAAGAGAGCTAATAATGCTGATGTTGACAAAACCCTTACCCATCAATGGTTAGAGTCTTCTGACTTAAAATCAGAAACAGAAGGGTTTATCATAGCAGCCCAAGATCAATGCCTACCTACAAGGAGCTACCAGGCCAACATATCAGAGAATGACAGTAATCCGTCATGTATGTCAACAACAAAATGAAATCATTGTTCATGTTGTCTCTATGTGCAGTCTTCTTGTACCTACAGAGTATCTCAACAGGCATGATAGAACAGCACAGTATATTCACTGGGTAGTTTGCAAAAACCTGAACCTGCTGAAACTTGTGGGCTAGGTTACTTGATTCCATTGACCCTAGCACTGGACTAGTACTTTATTTTATCAACCATGAAAGGATGAAAGTTAAGGTTGACTTTGTTAAGATTTGATCTCAGAACATAAAGAACTAAGACAAAAGTTGTTCTAATATTCTTCAACATATTAAAGAACGGTAGCTGCCCAAGATATCGTGTGTGTCAACAACAAAATGAAACCATTGATCATGTTGTCTCCATGTGCAGTCTTCTTGCGCTTACAGAGTATCTCAACAGGCATGATAGAGCTGCACAATATATTCACGGGTAATTTGCAAAAACCTGCACCTGCCCCCATGATAAAAACTGGTGGGAACACAAACCACCTCTTGTGCTTAAAAATGATTACATCTCACTCCCCTGGAACTTCACCATTCAATCTGATAGAAAGATAGATGCAAATAGGCCAGACATATTGAAAGACTTCAGACAAAAATCATGCCTCCTCATTGATATGACAGTCCCAATCGATATAAGCGCATGTCAAGACCTACCAAAAACTGAGCAAGTATAAAGATCTTGAAATAGAAATTGGCAAAATGTGGAACCTGAAGACTAAAACAATACCTGTTGACATAGGTGCCCTAGGAATGATATCAAAAGGGGCTGATTGCTACCTAGCTCAGATACCAGGAAACCTCAAAATGGCAGAAATTCAAAAGATAGTGCTCATGGGAACTGCTCATATCCTACATAAAATACTGACTATGTAATCTCAAATTTTAAAACAAACTCATAATTTTCTTTTGGTTTCTTAAACATTCTCTAGAAAAATACTATGTGCAAAACCAAATATATGACACCCTAGGCATAACACAAACATGAACTTCTAACTTGTTGCTTCTTGAAGTTTCTGGGTGAGATTTGGAGCCAACTTGTACAAATGTAAATCAAAAGTCAAACATAAAATAATAATAATAACTCTATCTCTTATAGGCAAAAGGCCTGAAATTTTGGGGACCCTACAGTGGTCAACTGCTACTTATTTTATTGACCCTGGAAGGATGAAAGGCAAGTTTAAACACAGAACATAAAGGTGGACAAAATGCCACTAAGTATTTTATCCGGCAAGCTAAGAATTCTTCCTTCTTATTGATTTTTAAAAAGCTTCAACCTTTTTCTTATAAACCTGTTTTATAGATCATTGTCTGGAAATCTTTCGTCACACATCTCTGACCTCCTCAGTAACACTTTCCATCTTCGAGTTTACTCTTGCTCTGCTTATTCCATTCTGTTCTTCTATGATGTGTATCCTTATATCCTATGATGTGTTGTATCCTTATATGTATATCCTTATATTTTATAGATACTTTCAATCTAATCATTCTGCACTCTCTACTGGATGATGATGTTGATGTTGATTATGATACTGATAAAAACTGACTTCATTACTTTAGAACTTTTATTTATTGCTATTTTCACTTGATGATGACGCTGATGATGATGATGATGATGATGATGATGATGATGATGATGATGATGAGGATGACGACGACGACGACGACGACGACGATGACGACGACGACGACGACGACGATGGTGATGATGATATCGACGACGATGACAAATGCTGTGTATGAGCAATGGTAGCATTTAAGCTTGAACTGTAAAGTTAGCTCTTCCTCAGTGGCCGGAGAACTCATTCTGGTATACAATATATCGAAAGCTTTCTCACTCTCTCTCTCTCTCTCTTTCTTTTTTCTCTCTCTCTCCCTCCCTCTTTCCTATTTACATCATTTAAGCCATATAGATATACAATACACTATGGTGGATGGATACTGTCTCTCTCTTCTATACATACTATCTCAATCATATAAATATTCACTGTTAGGATGCAATCTCTTTCTCTCACTCTCCTATGTATTCACAGCATTTCAGCCACATAGATGTACAATACATTCTAGTAAAAGCTCTCTCTCTCACTCTCTCCTATTTATACCATTTAAGTTATATAGATATCCAAACATTATGGTTGCTAACTTCTCTCTCTACCTTACTCTTTCTCTTTCTCTACCCCGCTCTCTCTTCCTTTTTTTCTCTCCCTCTTTATACCATTAAGGTTATATAGATATATAACATACTATCATGAAAGCTTTTTATTTCCTATATATACCATTTAAATCACGTGTATATACAATACTTTATTGTGGAAGCCCGTTCTCTCTCATTTATACCATATCATTGCAATTTTATCTATAGTAATTTGACATATTGCAGTATTTCAAATCAAATTCAGAATAATAGATAGATATGATGTCTAAAATATATATAACAGTCCTCACTTACCTTACATTTTTTTGTGGTTTTCTTAGATAATATTTTACCGTTATCTTTTTTTCAAAGATAAGATGGATTTTTTAAATTCCAAAATCTTGGATCTGAAATATAGGTATGGAAATAGCTATACTTTTCAACTGGTATTAGTTATTACACTTTGGTCATACTGGGGCAATACTTTGAAATGTGTAGTTAAATAAATTGGTTTCAAATTTGGCACAAAGCTAGCAAGTTAGGAAGAAGGGTTAAGTCAGTTATATATTGACCTCTGTAATCAAGTGGTACTCATTTTATCAACCCTGAAACGATGGAAAGTAAAATCAACCTCAGAAAAATTTGAACTCAGAATGTAAAGATGGATGAAATGCCACTAAGCAGTTTGTCTGATGTGCTAATGATTCTGCCATCTCACAGCCTTGTGTGGTTGAGGGTATTGATTTCAATAACTTGACTGTGACTTATTTTTAAAAAATTACAAAGATAGAAGGTTTAATCAACCTGGGCATGATTTGAACTCAGAATGAATAGTAATGAAAGCAATACTGCGTTGTATTTTGTTTGACATGCTATCATTTCTGCCACTACACTACCCTTTCATTTGCATGAATTAATTAGCTATGAGCATTTGTTTGTTGTCATGGTAAGGAGATAGTGTGAATATTGGAGGCCATCAAACAACAGATACAAGGTGAGTGAGTGGTAGTTGCAGAAGTAAAATGAAAATTAATAGAAAGAGGTGATGCTTATCATTGACCTAAGTGGTACAAGAAAAGAATGAAAAAGGCTGAGAAAAGTAAAATGAGAATTGGTTGGAGTAAAAGGCTAGCTTTATATTTCTCTGAGCAGAATGTGAATTAGGAACAGCCTTGATATACTAATAAATAATGCTGGAAAACAAAGAAATATTTATGGAATTTGCAGTCTTATGATAAATACTGTGATAAAGAGCTTCTGTAATAATGATGATTACTTATAAATATTTCAACATTTCTGAATGATATTGTAATGTTTTTGTACATATAGTTCCTTAATTTTTAATTAGATATTTATAACTATTTATAAATTGTCCAGTGAAAAATATTTAAGTAGAAATATCTGTCACTTTAGTGGCAGAAGTGTCTATGTGTTTTTATTGCAATGTGATTTATTACTTTTGGTGGACAGCATACACTATCATTTACAATTATTGGTCTTGACCTTTAGGCCAAGATAAAAAATGTAATATTTCACTTTTGGATCCAAAGAGCAAAATCTTTAAGAAAGAAATTTATCAATGATTTGACTAGTCATTATATATGGATGTGCCATTTTCTATAATTGATAAAACCATCTTCATTTTTTATAGCCCAATGCAGGTCATACAGAGCTATTTGAATGGATGAAGATATGTTTTGTAGTATTGTTTTGGGGTTAGGTATTCTGTTGCTGATATTGGCATCGTAGTAGTAGTAGTAGTAGTAGTAGTAGTAGCAGCAGCAGGAGTGGTAGTAGTAGTAGTAGTAGTAGTAGTAGCAGCAGGAGGAGTGGTAGTAGTAGTAGTAGTAGTAGTAGTAGTAGTAGTAGTAGCAGGAGTAGTAGTAGTAGTAGTTGTTGTTACTGTAGAAGGGTTTTATTTTCTTTTGGTTAGTGCTGCTGCTGCTGCTTTCACAACAGCTACAGATTTTTGCAGTCATTGTTGCTGCTGATCTTTTTTTTTATAAAGTTGTGGCATTGGTAACAGTGGTGTGTGTAGTAATGGTGGGGATGGGGGGGGGGTTCATTTGCCTTCTGCTTTGGGCAAAAACTCCTTAGATGGTTGGTCATGCCACAAATATGACACTTCGGCCTTTTTCTCTCTACTGTCACTATCAAACTGGTGGAATTTAACAGTTTGATTAGGTCAGAGATGTCTTCAAGCCCCGCTTGATTCATTTGAATTAACAACTCCATGCCTATACCCAGCCAGTTTCCTTGGAACATCTCCATGAATGCTTCATCTTTGTCATTGGGCAAGACAGCCATTACCAGTCACCAGATATTATTTCTGTTGACACATATACCACCCTCACTTTCACAACACATTTACTAATATGACATGATCTGTGTGAACATCTTAATTTTAATTAAGGCTATGAAATGCTTCCCTATTTTGAATTCACACCAAAATTCGACAGCAATTGTGTCAAATTGTTTGCATCACATGGTAAAAGTCTTTTATTCCCCATGGACTTCAGACACTCTTTTGCCTTCCTTTGGGCTTGGCTTTCAACACTCGGACTTTTATCACTGATGCAACAAGACAACATGCATTGATTTAATCAATAATATAAATGGGTATCACATTTTTCAGTCCTTTTAAGGAATGATCTTCCTTCTTTAATTATTTCTTTCTGCAGATCAAGTCTTTCTGTCACTCAGGCTGTGTTCATAAAAGACATTGGTTATCCTCTTAGTTTGACTATTTGGTTATATTTTTTTATTGTCTGTGGTATCATCATGTTTCCAACAAAGAACTGCATGCACACATCAGCCTACAGTCTCTCACCTCATTGCTATCCATCACATGTACTACTGGTATGGACATGCCATCCATCTCCTGCTAGATTATGCAACCAGGGCTTTAATCTCATTTGATACAACAGCTGTGAGCTGGAAGAGGCCTTGTAGCAGGCCCCGCACCAGATGGCTGGACATGATTAAGGAAGGTCTCCAGAAGCTCAACATCACCTTGAAGGATGCAGAGGGGTTGATATGGGACCACCAATGATGGTGAGCACTGATGGATCTGGTTGGCCCTACACATGATGACATCTCTGGGACTGCTAACCTGGGATGTAAAGTTAGGTAAAGTTATTTTCTTGAGTCATGCAGACTCATAAGGGCTAGTTTCCTGGTTTCCGTGGCATGTAAATTCCCCACCCGGACAGGGTGCCAGTCCATCACAGGATTACTCGTGTTTGCCAGCTGAGTGAATTGGAGCAACGTGAAATGAAGTGTTTTGCTCAAGAACACAATGTGTTGACCAGTCCAGGAATCAAAACCACAATCTTGTGATCATGAGTCCAATACCCTAACCACTAAGCCACTTTCTTCCACTTAACCTAGGATGACTTCATCCCCACCAAGCAAGGAGTTGCTATAGTTACTGCCTTCAACAATCAAGATTCTAAAGGCTGCAGTGGAAATGGCAGTTGTGAGGGTGTTAGTTGTTGATAAACAGACTGTTTTCTATTTGGTAGTTGTCTGTTGCTGTAGTGTAAACGGTGACGGTGTCAGTGGTAGTAAAGGTGTGCCATGGCTGCTGAACTTTACATTGACTTGGTGATGGTCATGTCTTTGTTGTTGCATTGGTTGAGTGTGTTGTTGTTGTTACTACTGTCATTGTTACTGCTGCTTTTTGTCTGTGTTGTATGTTGATGTTGTATGTTGTATTGTTGCTATGCTGGGTTCATAGCAGGAGTACAGTGAGCAGAAGCTGTGAGAAATTATGTTTGTAATAGCATACTCTCTGTATGCGATGCTGTATTTTTATTTTAAAAGATGGCTAATTTTGAGACAAATCAACAAGTTTCACCCTAGAGTGTCAAAACAAGATGGAACAGACCAGTTCCATAGGTTCTTGGTCAATTTTAAACTAGACATTAAAATATTTTAAACATAAACTTTCTGTTGTTTGACCTTAACCAGTTGAGCATGTCCCTTAGTGGCTGACAGTATGTGCATCTTTGATCACAAGCAGAAGTAGTAGGGGAGCATCATGACCATGTGTTGAGAGAAATTCTTTCAGGTTTGGATAATTCACCTCTGGAAACATGGGTGTTTCATTCAAAATCCTTAATCAACGTTTATTCAGGAACCTATTGAGCAGTATGGGCTACTCAACCTGAAGAAAATTCTAACTGGGCCCCACCTGCAAGGTCATGTGCTGTTTATCATGATATGCAATCACCATGTCACGCACATATGGTTGTGATGCATGTGCCTGGTGTACCTCTGTCAGACAGGTAGTCATGAAGGGTATACTGGGCTTCATATATTTTACCCCAGTGTCATTTTGATGGCATGCACTGCTCTCTCATTCAATAATAATAATGTCCTGTAGAGCTTCTACAGAAAGTTTGCCTCTTAGGGACAAGAAAGATTATCAGGAGGGTCTTAAGCACTTGAAAGACTATTGAAAGCTTGTGGATATTTAAGGTTACAGGTAATAAGCCATTACCCACATAAATTCTACTAAGAATAAGACTGAACCTGGGACAGATCAGTAATAATTAATAGTAATAGTTTCTTTTATTAGCCACAAGGTCATCGATGAGGAGAACATCACAAATCAGCTTTACTTAGAACTAAATGCATAAAATGTTGTCTATCTGAAGTGCATGTTGTGACTTGATAGACTGCACAAATCTCTGGTACACACAATATCCTCAATCTACAACATCACAATATTTGATACCATGTGATGTCTTCAATAATAAAGCTTCTTTTATTTACCACAGGTTATCAGAGCGGGGTACATTAAAAGGACACTTACAATTTGTGTGTGGTGTTTTACATGAATAACGAGGGGAAGAAAAGGAGAGGAGAGGTAAATGAGGTAAAGATATACATAGAGTATGCAATGTGTAACCTCATCTATAATGCAGTCCTCCTGAAACAAGAGAATCTCTAACTACAGTCAATCAATTAGCCTCATAGATCCAGGGTCACCCTGAACACCAAGGGTACAACTGACCAACTGTTGTTCTCCAATCTACTAGTGCATGCTCAGAGTTGGTCTGTTCACCCTAATCATTTTTGCTGCATTCATCTACCTCATTGGGAGAGAGCACTTCCTTCTCCACCCTCAGTTTTCTTTTCAAGTTAAACTTAAAAAAAGTGGGAAATGACTTGACCAAAGAGGAAGTATCTGTTCTTAATCTGTTCAATCTCGTCTACCACACAAACCCTTTTTGCTATACTCACTAGACAGACTGCCTGCCAAGCCTTGTTTAAGGTGGGTGGGGTGGGAGTGGAGTGATCCTTACAATGGAGGATTCATCTTACATGTGACCACAGCTGTTTCACATAACTCCATGAGTGAACAATGCTTGAACACTGCAAAAGTGTATGCAGTATGATTTCATCAGTAATTCTTCCTTATTTTGGCTCCAGGTGAGCAGTTTTGAGATAAAGGAACCAAGCTGACTATATTGACCCCAGTACTTTACTGATACCTTATTCAATCAATCCTGAAAGGATGAAAGGCAAAGTTCACCTTCATAGGGTTTTGAACATTGAATGTAGAAAGTTGGGACAAATATCATATATAATAATTATAATAATTTCAAATTTTGGCACAAGGCCAGAAATTTTGGGAGATGGTGCAAGTTGATTACATTAATCCCAGTGCTCAACTGGTACTTATTTTATTGATCCCAAAATGATGAAAGGCAAAGTCGACCTCAGTGGAATTTGAACTTATAGCATGGAGATAGACAAAATGCCACTAAGCATTCTGTCTGGCATGCTAACGATTCTGCCAGCTTGTTGCTTTAATAATAATTCTAATAATGGTTTAAAATTTTGGCACAAAGCCAGAAATTTTGAGAAAGAGGGTAAGTTGATTACATTGATTCTAGTGCTCAACTGGTACTTATTTTATTAACCCCAAAAGGATGAAAGACAAAGTCGATCTCGGTGGAATTTGAACTCTGTACATAAAGACAGATGAAATGCGGCTAAACTTTTTACCTGATGTGCTAGCAATTCCGCCAGCTCACTGCCTTAATAATAATGATGATGATCATAATGATGATGATGATGATGATGATGATGATGATAAGGAAGATGATGTTTCTTTTACAAAATTTCATAATTTACTCTATGTAAACAGTGTCATCATTTGTGAGCTGTTTGAGTGAAGCATTACTGGACGACTTCAATTTATACTACACAAGCAATTCTAAATGACCACTTAAATATAGAACCGAAAGTAAAACGAATTTGCAATTCAAAGAAGAAAGCTTTTCTCTCTCTCTCTCTGTGAAAGACTGCTATTATTATTGATTGGGCATAGAGATAGAGGCAGAAACTTCTCATCTTCTAATGGACCTCATTGCATGAAGTAGCTTTCATCTTGTATCAACTTTTATATTAATGCTATTGGCATTCTCCAATCAATCTGCCTGATTTATCAGAATCCATTCCTGCCTACTTACTGCAAAATGGATTACGGAATTAGTGCGACAAGAAGACATTTACCACTTATAGACAAGGTCAACTTTCATCCGTTCTTTGCTTCTACTTTTTGTTCTTCCTTTTCTGTATTTTCTTCTGTCATTCCTTCCTTTTTCTCTATTTTTGCATTTTGTTACTTTTTTTTTTATGCATTTATTTTTCTAGATTTACTTTACTTTTAAAACCTAGAATGTCATTGACTTCAAAAGGTGAATTGTAATGGAATATGATCACACGCACATGTACATACCTATATAAATATGTACATATTAGTAGTATGCATGTACCTCTGTTTATATGTGTGTGTATGTGTTATGCATGTGTATGTTATGTGTGTGTGTGTCGACACATATTTGTTTTTGGTTTAACAAACAAGGGAAAGTGTACACAACTATAGAGTGTATTTATTTATATGAAGCTGGTGATTTACTCAGTGTTTTTTGCACAATGAATTCTTGAAGGATCACATCAAGCAGAAAAACCTTGAAAAACTGTGGAGTAAAAGAGTGAATCATCAACTTCGTCAAAGATCTATCAATCTGTCTGTCTGTCTGTCAGCCTGTCTGTCTGTCTATCTATCTATCTATCTATCTATCTAACTATCCATCATCCATCCATCCATCTACCTGTTCCTCCATCTGTTTGTCTATCTATCTATCTATCTATCTATCTATCTATCTATCTATCTATCTATCTATCTATCTATCTATCAATCTATCCATCTATCTCCTTGTGTTTGTGAATGTGTGTGTGTGTGTGTGTGT
>NC_069000.1:22829969-22834366 GCF_001194135.2 Octopus bimaculoides
ACACACACACACACACACACACACACACACACACACACACACACACACACAAACACACGCACACACATTAATATGCACCACAAGTTCATATGAAAGGTTCTCCGTTCTCTTATGGTAGCTATTGTAGTTTCTGTGTTCTAACACAATATCCACTTTTAAACAGGGATAAATACTACCTTTTGGCATTAAAACTACTTATCATCATTATCATCATCATCATCATCACCATCATCACCATCATCATCATCATCATCATCATCATCATCATCATCATCATCATCATCACCACCACCACCACCACCTCCACTTGGTGGAATTTGAACACAGAATGTATAGGGAGAAGAAATGCTGCCAAGAATTTTGCTTAGCATGCTAACTATTCTGCCAGCTCATTGTCTTATTCACAAACATAATAATGAAAAATTATGCATTCAAATATGTATTCATAATTAATACTGAAGTTCTTACTAATTTTTTGGTAAAGATTTCTTCTGCAGCAAAATAAATTTACCAAAAAGTGAATCTGATCTGTGAAAGGTTTAATAGTGAACCCCTTTCGTTTTCTCAGTATTTGATTGCGACCTAAATGATAGAGCCCTCTCTGAAAAATACATACAAGTGTCTAGAGTTCTTTCTTTATTTCAAAAATTTATCTCTGGTGCTGATATCTTAATGATCTGTATATTACTTAGATTATTTGCTGAATAAATTTCACTAATCAGATTACTTCCATTATAGGAACTGAAAGAATTCTATATCAATGCTTTCACTATGTGTCAAAATCATGGTAAAGTTATGGACAGGTTTATCACCTGTCAACACGATTTGGCATACATTTTCATTTTCAAGGCCTCATCAAAGTAAAGTGGTTTACCTTGTTAAAAGAAGTATTTTCCATTTCAAAATTGAAAGTATTTTTCTTTAAAAAGAATGTGAAAATGTTTTCCTTTCAAAAACAAAGTGAACACTTTTTACTCTGGGCAAAAAGTAAGCTTTTTTTTTTTTAATTCAAATGATAAAACAAATCTAATATCTTTGAATAATTGTTCAGATCTTTTAAATCCATTAAATAAAAGTCTCACTGTAGGTGATGAGCACCAATGTCTAATGTATTTCTTCTTTTGCATGATTACACATCAACATGGCAGTTACTCGATAAAATCTAGTGCATAATTAACTGTTAGGTGTCAAAAACAAATTGCATGTGTAGATATGTTTAATTATGTATGTTTGTTACTATGTTATCCCACACACATATGCTCACATCATATTCCCTAGCTATAGAGCAGTTTATATGATGCTTGTGTACAAAGTGCAATGCTTCATAGTGAAACTAGAGCTTTAAAAGCAGAAGATGTGTAAATGCTGAAAAGTCATGATCTAAGCATGGTCCACTGGGTGTGTGATATTAGTATGCTAGAATGAGGGACTAAAAATGAGATGACAGTAGCCGTGGATACGATTCCACACCAGCATGGCAGTTGCTTAATAAAATCTAGTGCATAATTAACTGTTAGGTGTTGTAAGCAAATTTCATTGACATTAATATATGAGCGCTCAGAGATAGCTAACAACTGTTATTCTCTATATTTAACTGGTTTGAAGTTGTTAGTCACCTACTACATCCAGGCAGTACCTTTTAGAATCAACTTTAAAATCTCCCACAACACACTGTGGTTTCCAAATAAGTACACATTGTATTTATATCGAATTAATGTATTCTCAAAAGGGGTCTGTTTGCAATGAAAAATTCTTCCAACAAACTCCTTTAATATATTTGCTTAATATTGGTGGTAGCTACATTTTGTACTGGTATGGACCAGATTCATCCAGAGAATCATGAAGATGACCAAGATTTTTTAAAATATACATACAGGTGCAGGTGCGGCTGTGTGGTAAGAAGCTTGCTTCTCAACCACATGGTTCAGGGTTCAGTCTCACTGTGTGGCACCTTAGGCAAGTGTCTTCTACAAAAAACCTTGGCCAACCAAAACCTTGTGAGTAGATATGGTAGATGGAAACTGAAAGAAGCCTGTTATATATGTGCATTTGTGCCTTTGTGTTTGAGTTTATTCCACACCACTGCTTGACAGCCAGTGCTGGTGTGTTTACATCCCTACAGCTTAGTGGCTCGGCCCAAGAGACCAACAGAATAAGTACCTAGATTAAGAAAAACAATAAGTACTGGGATCAATTCATTTGACTAAAAATTCTTCAAGGCAGTGCTCCAGTATGGCCACAGTCTATTGACTGAAACAACAAAATGATAATATGAGTTATAATATGAGCTTTTATATATTAAATAAAATTCAAAGCTTTTACTCAATTTAATTTCAATGTTACTAAGAATATAAACAAATAATTGAAAACCCCTGCATATATTCCAACCCTACACAATTACTCTCCCACTGCATATATTTTCACCAAACTCTTGTTTTTTAGCATCTCAGATACTTTGGGGCCAAAGGACATAATGCTAGATAAATCCCTTACTCATTCACCTCCTACAAGTTTGTCTCATCTGTTTTCATAACATCTACAAATTGGACGAGATATTTTTCACCTCCAATAACAGTGAGCAGTCACCATAGTTTGTCCATATCTATCATCTCTGAAGAGCATGTGGTATTACTTAACTATGCTGTTATCTAATAACTAGTTACTTAATACCTAATGCAAAACCAATTGATAAGATCAGCTGAAATGCTGCATCCTTTGATTAATATATATATGTGTGTACATGTATATGTATCTATCTATAACTCTGGGTGTGTGTGTATGTGTGTGCGTTTGTATATGTTCATGTGTATAGATATATTTAATTATGTATGTTTGTTTCTGCATCATCCCACACACATATACTCACACCATATTCTATAACTATAGAGCAGTTTATATGATGCTCGTGTCCAAAGTGCAATGCTGCATAGTAGTGAAACAATAACTTTAAAAGCAGAAAATGTGTAAATGCTGGAAAGTTAAGAGCTGAGCATGGTCTACCAAGTGTGTAATATTAGCATGCAAGAATGAAGGACTAAAAATGATATGACAGTAGAAGTGGATTCAAGAGAAATCAGACGTAGATCACAGGACAGAAACCTCAGCTGGTGTGGGCAAGAAGTGTGCATGGTGGATGACAGTTTGGTAAAGGTGTATCAAGCAGCCTAAATGGAACGAACCTGTAGAAGACAAAGATCAAGGGAGTGTTGAAGAGAAGTGTTGAAGAAATGATATCAAGAGGCTGGGCTTCACAAGAGAGGTACTGAGTGACTGTAGCAAGTGCCAAGATGCTGTGTGGTAAAAGGACTTGCTCAACCAATGCAAGCATCGGTAAATAAAGATGATGATGATGAAGACGACGTCGACGATGATGATGATGATGATAATGATGATGACAACTGTTATGTCTCAAGCTACTACTATCTAGCACCTTTGGATGATCTCTACTCAACCGCTACACAACTGCTACTCGCCTGCTACTCAGCTGCTACTCAACACTCCTACCACGGCCAGACTACTTCTATTTATATGTCTTGGGAGATCCTACTTCTTCGACTGGGGGCGTTGACACAACAACAACAATGATGACGACAACAATGACAATGATAGTGATGTTGATGCACACACACACACCAGTATGCAACTGGATGAATGAGTCTTCAACACCAGGAGTTGGATAAACTGCGCTTTTTCATAAAGTTTTGTTATTTTTCTGGAACCAAAGGTTTCCTGCTGACACTCCTACAGGTGTTAATGTCAGAGTATCATATATATACACATACATGCACATATACATTTACATTCATAAAGGCACGTATACATCTATTTATATATTCTCTTCCTTTCTATCAAATGTACACAGATTATTCCCTTTCATGTAAACCACTCACATACGTATACATATACATTCCTTCCCTCTCTGTCAAATACACACACGTACATGCATTTATATATTTCCCACCCCACTCTCTCTTTATCAAGCACATTTATGCGTACAACAAACACACTCATGTACATTCAGATATATTCTCTTCCTGTCCTTCTTTGTGAAACACAAGCACACAAACACACACATGCAAACACACAGGTGCATACACACACACACATGTGCAGACACACACACATGCACGCACACACAAATACACATACATGCACACACACACGCATGCATGTGCACACATACACTCATGAAGTGGTAAACAAGAAAATTGTAAATGGACTTCTACAGAATATTGAAATTACAATAAAATGTTTGTAGAGATGAGATTAAGGGATGAATTTAATATATATTGAGTGGAATATTGAACAGTACAACACTGACATCAATATATATGCATAAAATATACTTATATATATATATGTATATATATATATATATATATCATCATCATCATCAT
>NC_069000.1:22836418-22842525 GCF_001194135.2 Octopus bimaculoides
TGTGTATGTATATATATATATATACATATACATATATACATATATACATATGCATACATACACACACACACATATAATATATATATGACTGAGTTTGTATGTGCATGTGTGTGTATGCATTTGTATATATACATCTCTCTGTATATGTATATATATATATATATATGTAATAATATATATGTGTGTGTGTGTGTGTATATATATATATATATATATATATATACATATAAGGGACGTCACCAACAATAAACAACATGAAATATGAAAAGAAATGAGTTAAATACGAAAATAACGAGAGAAAAAAAGGACAAATATTACAAAGAATGACCCTTCATCAGTTGTTGGCTGTCTATCTGCTCCCCATTTCGAGCAATCAACGACAATATGGATCTTTGAATCAGTTACTTCCATAAATACTGAAATAAAATTTTGGATTTATGGCGGATCAAAGTTAGGAACAAAAATAGGACAGTGGAGACATACAAGGAAAACGAGCGAAAACAAACATGGAGGGTCGTTAGAAAATAGTGAACACTGAGAGAAATAGCCAAATCATTGTTGTTAGTTAATTATGTTCATATAATTTCATTATTTTAACAGTATACCTTCAAGATTTCAACACCTCTTATTTTGGATGATGAGCTTTTAAATTAGATAAATTATTAGTAAATAGAAAGAAAATCACATTTTGCTATGATATTTTCAGCAGAATCTAATAATGCAATTATTCCATGTCAGTCTGCATCACACTATAAAATTCCAAGAGGCAATATTTATTCCCACTTAGATGTGGATGTTCTATTAGAACAAACTATACTGCATTAGTTAGCATGAGAGAAACTCTCATGTTGGCTTTTGGTGCAAAATGCATTCTTGTTTATATTGCTAGTGGGGAGATAAATCAAGCGTTCATCATTGACAAGACCAAGGAAGATCAAAATCACATGATCTGGTGGCCTCAGTACTGGAGGTGGTGTGGATTTATCTCTTCACAGGTGGTATAATGAGAGTGCAGTTTGCACCAAAGGACAATATGAGAGTTTTTCTCCTGGTAACTACTCTAGAATAATTTGTTGTAACGGAACATCCACATTCAAGTAGGGATAGATATTACCTCTCCATATTAATACTGTCTCTGTAGCTAATATACACCATAGGATCCATGATGCACATTTAAGCCATTTAAAAAAAATATCTTGATAATTCCAAGTAGCTCCACACCTGACCGTTTTTTCAATTTTACCCTACAAGTAGGCACATAGCTCCGTGATGATGCATAGCTCAGTGAAAGCACATGGCTCAATGATGGTACATGGTTCAGTGAAGGTATATGTCTCAGTGGTTAGAGTGTTAGACTCACAATCATGAGGCAGTCAGTTCAATTCCTTGACCAGGCTGTGTGTTGTGTTCTTGAGCAAGACACTTTATTTCACATTGCTCCAGTTCACTCACCTGTAGAAATGAGTTGCGACATCACAGGTGCCAAGCTGTATCGGCCTTTGCCTCTCCCTAGGATAACATCAATGGTGTGGAGAGGGGAAGCTGGTATACATGGGAGACTGCTGGTCTTCCATAAACAACCTTGCCTGGACTTGTGCCTTGAAGGGTAACCTTTGTAGGTTCAGTCCTATAGTCATTCATGACCAAAGGGGTTCTTTACTCTCTACCCTTTAATCCTGTTGATACCAACCTGGCTGAAAGTGCTTCTGGCTTTGTAGTACAAATGTCTTGTTTTCATAAGTTTTGAATTAAAATCTTCCACCAAACCTTAGTCACAATTTATGTTCCTAACACCAGATTAATGATAACTAAGTTATTTTACTAAATTCTTTGCTATATTTGAAATTAATCGAAAGAAACACAGAGCATCTCAAAATAAATACGGCAACAAAAGGGTTAACCTACAATTAAAACTGATCTGATTTTTGAATTATTTGATCAATGCCAGGGCCGCCCGACTGGCTCCCATGCTGGTGGCATATAAAAAGCACTATCTTAATGTAATCGATGCCAGGCCCACCTGACTGGCTCCTGTGCCAGTGGCACATAAAAAGCACCCACTACACTCTCAAAGTGGTTGGCATTAGGAAGGGCATCCAGCTGTAGAAACATTCGTCAGATCAGATTGGAGCCTGGTGCAGCTGCTGGATTTCCAGACCTCAGTCAAACCATCCAACCCATGACAGCATGGAAAATGGACGTTAAGCGATGACGATGATGAGGATGACGATGATGATGATGATGATGATGGTGATAATGATATTATTCTTCTCACAGGAGTTGCCAAATCATGAGCTGAATACCCTAAACACTAAGCCACAAGCTTTCATCTTTAGCAACCTAATGGGTTTTTTACTACTTCAGTGTGAAATGTTTCAATAGCTCAAAGATAGGCAGCACTAATATTTCTCCATACCCAACTACCATATGAACACTGAGCATTGAAAGTACTCTTATCAAATAACCTCATAATGCAGTGAGTTGGCAGAATCATTAGCATGTCAAACGAAATGCTAAGCATTTCATCCTTCTTTGCATTCTGAATTCAAATTCTGCCAAGGTCAACTTTGCCTTTCATACTTTCAGGGTTGATAAAATAAGTACCACTGGGGTATAATCAAGTAGCCCTCTTCTCACGAAATTTTAGGCCTTGTGCTTTTAGTAGAAAACATCATATAACCCCATGTATTCTATAAATTAAACTGTTGTATTTTTGATATGATTTCAGGAGCATCTCATGTGGCCATGTTTTTTTCACTACTTACTTCAGATAAGTTTAAAATTTAATTGTAACCAAAATACGAAAAATAACTTTTTTTTCTGTGTTAATAATGGATTCATTAGCTATATTTCATCACCTTATTAATTGATAAAAGAAAAGTTATTAAAATGAAGTAATTTTGTTCCAGAAAAATCAAATTGTTCATTTTTGTTTTAATCTTTATCTTTTAGTTGTTTCATTCATTGGAGTGTGGCCGTGCTGGAGCACCATCTTGAGATGTCTAGTCAAAAAAAAAAAGAAATCAACTCCTGTACTTGTATTTTAAGTCTACTATATATTCTGTCATTCTCTTTTTACTGAACTGCTAGGTTACAGAGACATACACAAACCAACACCAACTACAAAGTCGAGTGGGGGACAAACATTAACACAAAGAGACAAACATATGCATACACATATGAACACGCACACACTCACAGATGCACACACACACACATGCACACACATACATGCACACACACATGGTAAGCTTCCACACAGTTTCCATTTACCAAATTCACTCACAAGGCATTGGTTGACCCTAGGTTATTGTAGAGGACGTTTGCCCAAGGTGCTGCAGAGTGAGACTTGAACCCCAAACCACATGGATGCAAAGCAAACTTCTTAACCACTCAGCCATGCTTGCAGCAATATTTTCTTATTTTATCATAACTGATAAAGCCATATACAGCTTACTTTTATTACTAATAATATTAAATGAAATATATAGATTGAAATCAACAGAAAATCCTGATATTTAGTCAATTTCATTTAAAGAAGTAAAACAAATTCAATGCAATGAACAAAAATAAAATGGAACAAACTGGAAAACCCCATGGAAGACCTTGGAGAATATACATAATTTGATTTTTATTCATTGTAAATTAATCTTGTATTAAGAGGAATGAGATAACTAGCAACTCAATTAGATGATTGGAAATTTTATATTGCAGTAATTTTAAAATTAGAATGTCATATATTATGTTATTATAGGCTCTCCTTTTATCTAAAGAGATCAAACTGGTTGATTCTCTTTTTTTTTCCATTTTAATGAATAATGATTTTTTTTTATGTATACATTTTTTAGCATGTTTATTAATTCAAAACCTGAACTGAGATTTGGGGAAAATATTCTTTGTTCTACCATTGTAAGGTAATCTATTATCATAACGATTTTCCAATTTTTTAGTTACATTAATTTTTTGATCTATAGGTCAATGTAATCTGGTCAAATGGTAATTAGCTTTATTTGGTTTTGGTTATTATTAAGATATTTTGAAATTTCCATATATTTGGTTGCTTTTTTGAAATTTAATTATATTATATAAAAAAAATGGAATGTGTATATTTTATGCATTTTCTTCCTTATTCCTTAATTTCAAATTCACACTTCTAATCCCACCAAATATTATGAAGAAAGGATTATTACCCTTGTATTAATTGTCCCTCAGGGGCCACCACAAATCCAGTACTACTTCTTGTATTCAACTCTATGTTTTAGTTATGGTTAAATTTGGTAT
Source organism: Octopus bimaculoides (assembly GCF_001194135.2). Taxonomy (NCBI): domain Eukaryota; kingdom Metazoa; phylum Mollusca; class Cephalopoda; order Octopoda; family Octopodidae; genus Octopus; species Octopus bimaculoides. The sequence goes on from NC_069000.1 coordinate 22,840,700, forward strand.
TTTATCAGGATCTGTATCAGAAATGTTCTTTTAATTTTTTGTTTTTTTGTATGACTGCAATTTTTTTTCTGTCCATAAAAATTGCCAAAATAAATTTCTACAAATAAGGAAGAGGATTCGGTGATATCTGTGATTACATTATTATGGTGATTGTATGCAAAAAGCATGTTATCAGTTTTTGACTATTTTAATTAAATTATTAGATTATATATTGTTGTATTTGGGGATAGTCATGTTGCCAGTTTAGCCAATAAAAACACACGCACTATATATTTGGTGTTAATTTGCTTCAGCTTTATTTCATTTTTTACATTAATAGTATTTCGGCCAGAGTTCTTTCGTCACACTTCTGTGACCTCATCAGTGGTCCTTTGCTTTCTTCTTTCTTATTTGTGTGTCTTTCCTTACTAGCAATCAGCCATTTTGGCTGAAATATGATTAATGTAAAAAATAATAATAATAATAATGATGATGATGATGATGATAATAATGACAATAATCCTTTCTACTATAGCCACAAGGTTATTATTATTATTATGAGGATGCATGGTCTATCTAGTGGTCAGGTGTTGCACTCATGATCTAGTGATCATGATTTCAGTTCCTAGACCAATTTGTGTGTTGTGTATCCACATCCAGTTCTGTTTAGCATGTCAGATAAAGGTGTCAGTTCCAAGTAGAAAAGAAGTAGAAAAGGAGTTGAGAGAGTGTGTCTCCTTGGAATATTCTTCTTCTAAAGTAGATGGCTTTGGTTTTTATGAGTTACTTTTTTGTCTGGAGCTGTAGCACTATCTGCCATTTATTCATGGAATGTCTTATATATTTTATAATTATTGGTGCTACCTTGTTCATGGTAGTGTTTCCTGGATCCAGGTGTGGAGAATACTATCAAAAGTCTTTCGGTAATTGATCCAAGTCATACTTAGACCCTTCTTTCTGTGACTGTCTTCAGTTAAGGTTTTATTGATCAGTAGCTGATCATTACAGTTGTATGAGCCCTTGCAGCATCCCTTCTGCTCTTCTGGAAATAATATTATTATTATTATTATAATATCATCATCGTTATTATTATTATCATCGGTACGATCATTAGCAAGTCAGATAAAATACTAATCAGCATTTCTCCTGGCACTTTATGCTCTGGGTTCAAATTCCGCTGAGGTCAACTTTGCTTTATTATCTTTTCAGGGCTAATAAAAATAGTACCTGTTGAAGACTATGATTGATGTAATTGAATTACTTCCTCCCCTAAAATTACTAGCCTTGTGCCAAGATTTGAAATCATCATCATCATCATCATTATTATTATTATTAAAGCGGTGAGTTGACAGAATTGTTAGCAAGCTGGGAAAAATGCTCAGCGGTATTTTTCCCGCTGTTATGTTCTGAGTTCAAATTCTGCTAAGGTTGAGTTTGGTTTTTATCCTTTCAGGGTTGATAAAATAAGTACTAATTGAACACTGGGGTAGATGTAATCTACTAGTCCCCTCTCCTAAAGTTTCAGGCCTTGTGCCTTTAGTAGAAAAAAAAAAATAATAATTATTATTATTATTGTTCAGTAGTTTTATTTTTATAACGTGCTTTCACTTCACTACCAAGCGCAGCTCTGTGCGCCTTGGGTATGTGCTGTGGTTTGCTGTGGTGCTCTTATGGTTACTGTATTGAAAGTGTTTTGCGTAGGATGTGTGCAGTGCCCAGTAGTGCAATTTTCTGTATGTTATATATATTTGTAAGTCCTGGTGTTTTTGTTATGTATTTGTCTGAATATTTTTTTATTATACCTAAGGCACCTACTATGATAGGAATTGTTTCTGTTTTTAGATTCC
>NC_069000.1:22845103-22845396 GCF_001194135.2 Octopus bimaculoides
ATTTATAATATGTGTGTGTGTGTATACATATACATATTTATGTATAATATATATATACACACACACACACACACACACACACACACATATATATATATATATATATATATATATATATATAGATAGATAGATAGATAGATAGATAGATAGATAGATAGAAGGATGGATGGATGGATAGATAGATAGATAGATAGATAGATAGAGAGATAAATAGATGCATGCATATATATATGCATACACACACACACACACACACACACACACACACACACACACACACATATACATGTATG
>NC_069000.1:22845406-22847584 GCF_001194135.2 Octopus bimaculoides
TATATATATATATATATATATACACGTATATATATATATATATATATATATATACACACATGCACATTTATATATACATAGATACATATAGACACATGTACATATAGAAACAGGTAAATTGGGACCATTTAAATATCTTTATTATAACTGGTATAACTCGGAAAAAATCAAATACTGCAAATGTTATGCTTATGTCAATTTATTGTGGAGTGTTTAGCATTTATTTCAGTTCAATTTGACCGCCATTTGCTGTCTTTACTAGTTCAATCCATTTATGTTTTGCTCGTGTTTTGTGGTTATTTGTATTAGTTTTCCTTGCTTCTGGAGTAGGTATTTTTGCAGTCCTATGGTGGTTATTTTATAATAGTTTTCCAGCTGTATAAGACCCCTGCCACCTTCTGTGCGTTGTATATATAGCCTTTCTATGTCAGATTTTGGGTGGTGCATCCTATATCCTGTCATTATTTTTCTTGTTTTTCCATTTCACTGAATGCTCAATTGATTGAAGCCTTCAGTGAAGACACTCAGTTGAGAGAAGTTGCATTAGATATTACTTCAACTGTGCCCCATAGGCAAAAACCACAGAGTTTTAAATCTGGTGAGTTAAAGGACCAGATATTTTTTGAGACAAACATGAGAAATACCTTCTTCAAAAATTCTTGCACTCTTTTCGAAGAATGGGCAGGCATGGAGCCATGTACAAATATGACTTGACTTGCATCAGAATGCTTACTTATCCAAGGCAACAAAATTTCTAAGATTTTGAAATACTCTGCTGTGTTGATTTTAAGACCCACTTCAATAAAAGGAGGAGGCATCGATTTCCCATCACTTGCAACAGCTCCAAAGACCATAAGGGAAGCCGGATTCTTGCTATGCATAGCTGAAGGAACTTAAGAAAGGTCGTTTGCTATTACTAAGTCTATCATGTACTTCTTTTCATCCATGAAGATGCATACATCTCCACCACAATGTTCCAGGTGATTAAGAAGTTGGGAATTTCTTTCAGCTTGAATGTTTGGGAAGTGAGTTGTTAGAATGTTATGGAGTTTCCTCATGTATGATTGCATATGGCGGTCTTGTCTTACAGCCCTAGAAACAGTCATTTTACTGATTCCTCGATCTTGAGCCAGCTTTGCCATTAGTTTTGACGTGTTCAACTATATCAATCATTTAAGTCCTGCTAAGAAGTGAGGTGTGGAGGCACAATGGCCCAGTAGTTAGGGCAGCGGACTCACGGTCATGGGATCGCGGTTTCGATTCCCAGACCGGGTGTTGTGTGTGTTTATTGAGCGAAAACACCTAAAGCTCCACGAGGCTCCGGCGGGGGAGGGGGGGGGTGATGCCTGTTGTACTCTTTTGCCCCTACTTTCTCTCACTCTTTCTTCCTGCTTCTTGAGTAAAGTTGCAATGGACTGGCGTCCCGTGCAGCTGTGGAGGGGAACACATATGTCACAGAAACTGGGAAACTGGGCCCATGAGCCTGGCTAAGCTTTAAAAGGGCACATAATAAAAAAAAAGAAGTGAGGTCACTGAGAGGACTGTGAGGCTTTCTCTGAACATCCTGAATTTTCTTCAAATTGGCTACAACTCTAAAAACAGCAGATGTGGTATACTTTGCGGCTCTAACAATCTCCTCAGCACTTTTGCCGGTGCAGGATAATTCAGCAATTACGCTTTCACAGTTTAATTCTTTATTAACGTTCATAATTTGGTCAATCACAAATAAAAAAATAGTGCAAGTGATTATTCAAGCTGGTAATATTTAAAATTTAGACGCCAACAAAATCTATACAATCAGAAATATACTCAGTTGAAACTTCTGTATGTATGTGTGTATGTGTGAATACATTTCACTTCATATTATGTATAATTTAGAAATTAAATCAGATCTAATCAATGAGAAACATGTTGATGTGCTATGATAACGTGTTGATGTAAAAATATGTAAAATTGATTGTAATCTCATTTGTAATAATCAAAAGATATTTTTTAATAGTTCTAGAAATAAGGAAAAGAAAGTTACCACGTGTTGAACCAAAAAAGTCTTAATATAATTTTGTTAATTCTTCCTGTCTGTTGAAGTTAACATTACTCTAAATTAACTAATTAATGTTAACATTTTTCTCATTTGTATTTAAAGTCTCCTCCTCCCTCCCTCCTCCTCCCTCCCTCCTC
>NC_069000.1:22848538-22852321 GCF_001194135.2 Octopus bimaculoides
TCTTCTTCTTCTTCTTCTTCTTCTTCTTCTTCTTCTTCTTCTTCTTCTTCTTCTTCTTCTTCTTCTTCAGTGGTAAGCTGGCAGAATTGTTACCATACCAGGTGAAATGCTTAACAATATTTTGTCCATCTTCACATTCTGACTTCAATTTCTGCTGAGGTCGACTTTGCTTTTCATCCTTTCGGCTCAACATATTAAGTACCAGTTGAGTACTGGGGTCAATGTAATCGACTTAACCCCTCCCCCGCAAATTTCAGGTCTTGTGCCTTCAGTAGAAAGAATTATTGTTATTATTATTATTTATTGTCTTTGCACAGCTTCTATCGCTGGAGATGTACTATGGTGCCAGCCGTTCACTACCAGTGAACTAAGGTAACAACCCTTATTTTTTGAGCACCAGCCAGAGTATTCTTATGGTACAGCTGCATATAACAAGCAACTATTGATGAAATAGCATACAATTTGTACTGTAACCCCACTATTACACAGGCAATACTCAGAATGACTAAGGTAGCTAGCTGGCAGAATCAGTACCATGCCAGGCAGAATGCTTAGTGATTTTCTGTTCATCTTTATGTTCTGAGTTCAAATTCTATCAAGGTCGACTTTGCCTTTCATCCTTGGATTGATAAAACAAGTACCATTTGAGCACTAGGGCTGATGTAAATGACTTATCCCTTCCTCCCAAATTGCTGGCCTTGTACCAAAATTTGAAACCAATATTCAGGATGTCTGCTTTCATTTAAAGCTGTTACTTCACATAAGCTTTTGGCCAACAACTTTTGATATGATTTATTTTCAATGCAAGATAATGAATTGTCAAAGCCTCTGGGTCTCGATATGATAAATGTTTTTGTAAGTTCATGCAGTTTCTTTCTTCATTTTCAACTTGAATTTCTATTGAGACTAATCTGTCAATATCACCTCTCTTTCTTTTTTACCTTCATCATGAAGAATAATCAACAAATGACAATGAAGAAGAGTACATTTCTGAAATTCCATAATGTGAATGTTGGACAACTGGGACTCCAAAAATATGTTTCCTAAGATATGTTGTTCCTTCAAATAATTCATTAAGGTAGGGTTAATCTTGGCACTCTGTCAGTTATGACGATAATGGTTCCAGTTGATTCAATCAACAGAGCAGCCTGATCATGAAATTAATGTGCAAATGGCTGAACACTCCACAGACACATATAACCTTAACACAGTTTTCAGGGAGATTCAGTGTGACACAGAATTTGATAAGGCTGACCCTTTGAAATGCAGGTACAACTCATTTTTGCCAGCTGAGTGGGCTGGAACAGTGTGAAATAAAGTGTCTTGCTCAAGGACAGAATGTGCCACCGGAAATTGAACTCACAACCTTACGATTGTGAGCTGAATACTCTAAGCACCAAGCCCTGCACCTTCATTAAGGTAGGCTTGATACACCTGAGGTATTAAGTCTGGTCATTTTTTCCTAATTTCATTTCTTTTGACATTGTTTATAATATCTGGGCCTTTTGGATTATAGATGTCTATTAGAAAGTGAAACTTGCTATTCTTTGTTATTGTTGCTTGAGCATCTGAGAAGTATTAGTTCTTCAGTTCTTCATACATGGATTTCGAAAGAAAGAAAGAAGGATTTCAAAAGTTCTTCTTACATAAATTTCAAAAGAAAGAAGGATTTCGAAAGTTCTTCTCACATGGATTTTGAAAGAAAGAAGAAAGATTTTGAAAGTTCTTCTCACATGGATTTCGAAAGAAAGAAGAAGGATTTCGAAAGTTCTTCTCACATGGATTTTGAAAGAAAGAAGAAGGATTTCGAAAGTTCTTCTTACATGGATTTCGAAAGAAAGAAGAAGGATTTTGAAAGTTCTTCTTACATGGATTTCGAAAGAAAGAAGAAGGATTTCAAAAATTCTTCTTACATGGATTTCGAAAGAAAGAAGAAAGAAGTGTAATTGATATTTTGGATTTAAGTTCTAGTGTTGGTAACTGTTGATTTGCAGCTGTGATTAATTGTTTCTCATAAACAGTAAATGGCACCCTTTAGCCATGACATACAAAAACAAAAGCACTGGGGGCTATTCGTTAGACAAAAGTCCTTCAAGGTGGCACTCCAGCATGGGCACAATCTAATAACTGAAACAAGCAAAAGGATAAAAATTCCATCAAATGAATATTAATAAAGAAACTTTCTTGGTCTACAAATGCCACTGAAGCCATCTCTAATTGCAAGATGCTAAAAGTAGATGTCTTGCATAGTCACTTTATTTTAAATATAGGTTTATTGATTTTTCAATGTTACATAATATTTTGCCATCTAAGCTCACAACTGAGAATAAAGTTTGACACACAGAATATTTACCTTTCCTGATGATGGATTTGAACAATTATTGAAAGATTTTAGATCTGTTTATTCTTTGTATTAAAAAAAGAAACAATAATAAACCCAATGTTTATTTTTCACCCAGGGAAATACTTTCAACTTCTTTAAGGAAAAATACTCTTTCATTTCAGTATTTCTTTATTTCTGGAGCCCATGAAAGTAAATGTGTTTGCTTTGTCAAAATTGGTGATGAGAGGGTTTTCCTTTGCCACAAAATGTGAATGTTTTCCTTGCAAATTATTATGGAAAGACATTTTCCTAGAAAACGAAGGGATGAAAATATTCAATAATGAGAATAAAATAAATAATGGACAGTTGAGTACCCAAACAAGACATTGTCACTTCACACACAACTAGACTCTTATTTATTCAATTTTAGGAGGTGTTACGCCTTTGCTAATGATGGTTTTGAACAATTATGGAAAGATATTAGATTAGTTTTTTGTTCATTATAGATAACGAGGAATTTGAACAGTTATTTAAAGATATTAGGATAGATTACTTATCAAAAATAAATAAAACTGACAATTTCAACCAGGAAAATGTCTTTATGGAGTGTTTTTCTGCCAAGGTAAACATTTTTACTTGTTGTCCAAGTGTTAAATACAAACACATACAATGACAAGCTTTATCATACAGATATGGCAAAGCCTTTTGTTCGTTCCTCTACCAATTCTGCTAATTCATAAGCAAAACAATAATAATAACGGTTTCAAATTTTGGCACAAGGCCAGCAATTACAGTAGGAATGGATTAGTCAATAACATCAGCCTTAGACTGGCACCTTATTTCATTGACCCCAAAAGGACGAAAAGCAAAGTTGATCACAGTGCTTAGCATTTTGTCAGAAGTGCTAATGATTCTGTCAGCTTGTTGCCTATACTAATAAGGATAATAATAATCATAGTTTCTGGCATTGGTGAAGGGAACAGTTAATTAAACTGTAGTCATTACTTACTTTATTTCATCCATCTCAGTGGGATGAAATGTGAAGTTGACCTGTGCAGGATTTGAACTCAGAATGTAAAAGGAACATAACCCAAGCATTTTGTATAGTAGTACTTTTCTGCCATTTCTGCCACTTCATCACTGCACTAATAATAATAATAATAATAATAATAATAATAATAATAATAATGATAATAATAATAATAATAATAATAACCATTATTTTTATTATTGTTATTATTATTATCATTATCGTTGTTGTTGTGTCATTGTTGTTGTTGTTGTTGTAAAAATAATTGTAATAATAAAGATGAAGAAAAATGAATAAAAGGAATGGTTATAATTGTAATAAAAATAATAATTATAAGTTAATAAATCTAATGTAATTAACCTATTATTCAAATGAAGAAATTTTGTTTGTTTCTTGTTTATACTTTTTTAACAATGTTTATGGCCTTTTC
>NC_069000.1:22857680-22865569 GCF_001194135.2 Octopus bimaculoides
GTATAGCTGTATGTATATGTGTATGTGTGTTTATGTATACACACACATAATATACACAATGTTTATGATAAGGAGGATATATACAATCAATATGTTAAATACAGAAATACTAGTAATTATGTTCAATTTGATCCCCCCCCCCACTTACTTATATTACCCTCATTCTTACTGAAAAGAAAACAATGCGTGTGTGTGTGTGTGTGTATACCTGCATGTTTATGTGTGAGTGTGATTATGCATGTACATATGATCATGTGAGTGTAGAATGAGCATATATGTGTATTTTCACATGCGTGTGTATGCGTATATTTGTGTAATGTTTGTGTTTGCATGTGTGTGTGTGTGTGTGTGTGTGTGTCTGTGTGTGTGTGTGTGATGTATAAGCATGTATGTGATGTGTGTTATCCTCTGGCTTTCACCAATGCAGAATAGCTTTTTTTGTTTTATGTTTTTTCCCCTTTCTTTATTTTGCAAATACATTTACACATGAAATAAAATCTGATAATGGCCATGTATTTAGTTATATATATATATTTTTTTTGTTTTAATGGCCAAGTCAGAATCATAGAAGTAATGGATACTCTATGATATTCTATTAATTTTTATTGCCTTATCCTTAACAGTTCAAACTATGCTGGTGTTGACTTTCCTTTTTGTCTGACCAGCATGGATAGAAGAAAATAAACCAAAAATCTTCTATTGATTATATGCTATTCCCTCTTACTGAGCTGGTTTTGTGTCATGAGGAAAATAATTCATTTTCATATGATATACTGTTATTGTAAAAGTTCACTTTTGAACCGATTTTGGTACAGCTATGATTATTTTTTTGCTTGATTGAAAGAGAAGCATGAGATTGATTTCAGTGGGATATGTTGAGCTGTTCAAGGATTGAGTTAAGGATCAGTTTTTATAGACTGCAAATGAATTCTAGCTCAGTTGCAAGAAGATTCTGATGGGGTTGGCTTTGAGTACTATCCAGCTGTTCATGAGCCACAGCTTAAACGTTGTTCCCCTTACACTTCTATGAGGTCTTTCAGGTTGTTCAAGGATTGAGTTAAGAACCAGCTTTAGTAGAGCTCTAATAAATTTTAGCTCAGTTTAAGGAAGAGTCTGATAAGGTTGTATGTGAATACAACCAGGTTGTTCTTGAACCACAGATCAAGCATTGATCTCTTTACTCTTCTATAGCTGTAAAACTTGGTAGCTGAAACTCAGCCTCAAAAAGAAACTAGTCAGTTTTGACACCAGACGTTTCCATAAGATCTTTAATATGAAATAGAAAGACTCTGTGTTACACAAAGAAGCTTCCTGTATCATTGACCTTCTTAGTAAAAAGCACATCGACTGGTTGGGTCATTTACTAAGGTGACTTCTTGGAGGTTTACAAACCAAGTCATCTAGCAAATCTTAGAAAACCAGAGAAAAGGAGGAAAAAGATGTAGTGATAACTTTTAGATCAGTTTCATGGCAGTCAAGCAAGACAATTATACACACTGTGGAAAAAGTAGTTCAAGATTGTAATCAATGGAACACACTCAATGTCATGTTTGTCTTATAACCGCCTTGAAGGGTTTTAATGAAACAAATCAACCACAGAACTTATTCCTTTTGTTAAGCCTAGTACTAATTCTATTGGTCTCTTTTGCTGAACTGCTAAGTTACAGGATGTAAACACACCACCATCAGTTGTCAAGAAGTGATGGTGGTGGGGACAAACACAGACAGAAAGACACACACACATAGAAACATACACACACACACACCCTCACACACACACTCACACACACATAAAAACACACACACACACATACACACACCCTCACACATACACTCACACACACACACACACACACACACACAATGTGCTTTTTTCAGTTTCTGTCTCTCAAATCCACTCACAAGACATTGGCTGACCCAAGGCTATAGTAGAAGACACTTACCACAAGGTGCCACACAGTGGGACTGAACCCAGAACAATGTTGTTGGGAAGCAAGCTTCTTACCACACAGACCTGCCTGTACCTATATCACAGCCGTTCTTGCACCTGTATAAATTTAATAGTAAAATTGGTGTAAGCATATTTGATGTAGTAAACAAATCACTCTTAATCAATTAATTAAATGCTTATAGTGAATTGAACGAATCCTTAATTTAATTTAGTTTTCTAGTATTCTGAATAGTTTGTCTAATATAATGCTTAATTATTCACATTTCTTTGAACTAATTATGCATTATCTGAGAGCTTTGAGATTTTGACGATGAGATTGTTCATTTTTAGAAAGACATAGTAGGGAAAGTGTAAGAGGCCAGATCAGTCCAGTTTGATCATAAAACAAAATATTTGATCCAGATATGGATAGTTTAAATGCTAAAGGGTTAAAAACTTGTTCTGGCTGAGAGGGACAAGAGAGACAATGCTGGAATTCAAATTAATAAAATACAGAAAAATGTAGTGAGTAATTCTGATCTTTAGCAACATGGTGATAATTCTCAACATATTTCAGCCCAATTAGACCTCATCAGCAATGCATAGTGTAAACCTATTGCTGGATCTCAGAATGATTTGAGAAATTAAAGAACTTTCATGTATGAACACCAAGTGGTATGATAATGATGAGTAATAACTGGGGAAAATACACGTAGGGACACTGTAAATCAATCACAGATAGACAGACAGACTAAGAACATTGAAGTGGAAGACAGGGAATGTTTATTTGATAATTGTGTTGTAAGGTGGGCTTTCCTATCCAAATATCAAACCGTCTTTCCTGTTCTATGCAATAATTGTTCAAGTGAATAATTGTGTTAAGTGCAAGGGTAGTAGCATAAGTAGCGTTTCTGTTGCTGATGTTGGCGATGTTGTTGGTGTTGGTGGTGTTGCTGTTGGTGTTGGTGGTGTCCATGTCATCAAGCTAACTCTAACTTTATTATATTTCATTACCTTCCAACTACCTCATATATATTTACTGACAGGATTGAAAATAAATATTTAATCATTAACAACATGAGATATAATTATATTACAAACACACTCACATCCACGCATACATAGTATGCATGTGAGATATATTTCTATACACACACATACATACAAACACACATACACGCATGCAAATAGACATTCACACACATTCACAAATGCATGCACACAAGCATACCTCTTCCCTCTCCTTCATTATCCTTGTTTTATATCTATTTTTCTATCCTAGTATTCGTTAGATTTGGTCTTATTCAGCTCACCAGCTTGCCACTTGTTGAAACCCCTTATCTTTCACATGGAGTTTTTGTTTTCCTGAAATCAGCCCTCACCTTTTTCTCTCACACTCTCTTTAGTCTTATTTCTCCAAAGGTCTCTTCTTTTTTGATTGCTTGGCACTTTTTAGCCTGTCCTTCTTCCTATAACTCCCATGCCCATATGGACTCTGTCTTCTCTCTTGCCTACTACATTTGATTCTTCTCATCTCCAGTTTTTCTGTAATCTACATTTTGCTCCATCATTCATACAATGATATGACACTTGGAGAGAAAATCCCTTAAGTATTTGAAAGAATTTACTCCATGCATGATCTTACTGCTAACTACTCTTGAGTATCTACTGCGTCCAAAGTCTTTCTTCTCTATCAGCCTACATGTGAAAGCATGTGGCTTAATGGTTAGGGAATTCGGCCCATGATCATAGAGTCAAAAGTTAAATTCCCAGTGGTACATCGTGTACTCGAGCATGACATTTTATTTATGGTGCACCTGAGTGAGTAGTGCTGAAGTTAAAAGATATATCATCATCATCATCATATATATATATATATAAAATTTAAAATAATAAGGGTAATAAATTGAATATTAATTTAATTAACATCAATTAAAAACCAGTGGCCTAACATAAAGAAAAGTCTGAAAATTCAGAAAAATTGTATTACATACGTATAAGAAGGGATGACCACTAAGTGGACATCCATTGTGCTAGAAATAGATCACCTACGATCAAACCACAAAGAAAAGAAAGCTACATGGTAGTGAAACATGGACTATGACAGCTGAAGACATGCGTAGGCTTGAAAGAAATGAAGCCAGTATGCTTCCCTGGATATGCAATGTTTGACAGAGTGTAAGCATCTTGAGAGAAAATTTAGGCATAAGAGTAATCAGATGTGGTGTGCAAGCAAGACAACTGTGCTGGTATGGTCATGTGATGTATATGGATGAGGACAGCTGTGTAAAGAAGTGCCGATCTGTGCTGAACTGTGGAGGGAACCTGTGGTGGAGGTAGACTTAGTAAGACATGGGATGAGGTGGTGAAGCATGATCTTCAGACTTTGAGCCTCACAAAGGCAATGACTGGTGACTGTGACCTTTGGTGATGTGCAGTGCTTAAGAGGACCTGTCAAACCAAGTGCACCCATGCTAGTGGCACATAAAGAACATCTTTTGAACTTTGGGCCTCATGAAGGCAAAGTGGCTGAGTTCATTTTGAGCATTGGGCTTCACAGAGACAATGTGGCTGAGTTCTTCTCTAGCATTGGGTCTGACAGTGGCAAAGTGGCTGAGTTCCTTTTGAGCATTGGGCCTCCCGAAGGCAAAGTAGCTGAGTTCCTTTTGAGTGTTTGGCCTCATAGAGGCAATAACCAAGACCTTTGGCACGTGCTTGAGAAGAAGACTCATCAAGCTGAGCAAAATCACAGTCATGGCAGATACCAGTGTCATGCTAATCAGCACCCGTGCTGGAGGCACATAAAAGCACCTATTACACTTTCGGAGTGGTTGGTGTTAGGAAGGGCTTCCAGCTGTAGAAAACCATGCCAAATCAGATTGGAGTCTGGTGCAACCTTCCAGCATGCCAACCCAGTCAAACCTTCCAACACATGCCAGCATGGACAACGGACATTAAATGACGATGATGATGGTAAGTAGAGTTAGTGGTTAGAATAATCATCTAAGGGATAAGAGTATATATATATATATATATATATATATATATATATAAGGCTGAATGAAAAAAATGTGAATACTGAATGTAGTGTAAGGTATTAGTAGAAATAGTGCATAGTTTTTCATAAGTTTATGTTTTATGCTAATTAGGGCATTTTTTTTAGATGGATGCGATCTCAGGGAAGGCTTCCTTTTGAAAAATAAATCTTTAATCAAATCACATCTATCTAATGAATCACATCTATCTATTTACCATGAAACTGGAAGCCATGGATTAGTAGTACTGTTTTAATATTTATCTGCTGTAATATACTAAATATGCATGTGTGTATATATATATATATATATGTATTTATGTGTATACATACATACATATATACATACATTTAGGCATATAAGTTTGAATGTATGTATATATGTATGCAAGCATGCATATACATGTATGTATATATGTATGTATGTATAGATAGATATATAGATAGATAGATAGATAGATAGATAGATAGATAGATAGATAGATAGATAAGTATGTATATATATGGGCATATATACAACTGTTAGGCAATTTAGATACAGCAACCATAAATAAAAGTTGAAGTATGACTGTTGCTCATGAATAAATCATCAAATAATAATAATAATAATAATAATGATAATAATAATAATAATAAGAAGAAGAAGAAGAAGAAGAAGAAGAAGAAGAATCTATGTGAATATGTGAGACTGTTGCTATCAATTTTATAAGCATTGATATCAATGAGATATCCTATAGATGACATAAATCATGGACAGATATCAGAGACATGGAATATATCTGACTATTTAACCTCTCACCTCTATTCAATAACTATTTCATGAAACTACTTTAACATTAGCTGGACTCACTCCAGCCAACATATTCTCTCTCTTTCTTCCTTTCTTACTACCGCTTCTTCTCTGTCTTCACCCATCTTATTTTCTGTTTGTAATTTCCTCTCTCTTATTTTCACTATATCAGTCTCCCTCTCTCCCTCTCCCCCTCCATTTCTCTCCCTATCTATCTATCTATCTATCTATCTATACCTACATATTTTTCTCTCATACAGATTTGATCCTCCAATGTCCTCACTATGACTCTTTCCTCACACCTTTACTCGCTCACTCTCTTTAAGTTCACTCTGTTTCTTTATAGCCCTCTTTCTCTCTTGCGGTCTCATATCTGATGAAATCATTGATAACAAAGTCCCTCCATACCTCCCCTTCTTTTTGGAGACATACCAGAGAGAAAACTGGACAGTGAGTGAGGAGGAAGTTAGTAAAGCATTTGGGAAGGAAAAGAGAGAAAGAAAGAGAGAAAGAGAGAGAGAGAGAGAGAGAATGGCAGGAAGAGAAAGAGAGAGAAGGGTAGAGAGAGAGAGAGTGAGAGAGAGAGAAAGAGAGAGAGAGAGAAAGAGAGAGAGAGAGAAAAGGCAGAAAAGGGGAGAGAAAGGCAGAAAGAGACAGAAAGATGATGAAAAAATGATGGGCTGTGCTAAAAAAGGTGAGAGAAAGAGAGAGGGAGAGAGAGAGAGAAAGAGAATTCTAAAGTGGGAGAAACCATACAATATAAGAACAAAGAGAAATTGTCAAAGAGATAGAGTCAGAGAGATGGGGAGAAAGAAAGATTGATGGAGAAAAAAAGAGAGAAACACAAATCTGTGATATAGTAGTCTTGACTCACAAACCTTGTGACTCGACTCATAAATATTATGACTCAATGTCACGCATGACTCACTGGTGTCTTTTCCACCACCATCACCACCACCACCACCACCATTTCCACCACTGCCACCACCACCATTTCCACCACTGCCACCACCACCATCAAATATACCATATGTGAAAACAGAAGTATGTATGTATGTATGTATGTATGTATGTATGTATGTATACACACACACATACATACATATACATATATATGTGTATATATATATCTATATATATGTATATATATATATATATATATATATATATATATATACATACATACATACATACATACATACATACATATATACATACATACATACAAACATACATGCATATTTATACATACATACACATATATATATGTACATCAGTCATAGGACAGTTGTTATGCTGGGGAACAATCTTTAGTGATTTTCAGGTCAATGATATGAACCCAGTACTGGTTTATTGATTCCTCTTTAGTAAATAAATAAGTGGAGGCAAGTAGCCTAGTGGATAGAGTGTTAGACTCATGATCGTGAGATTGTGGTTTCGATTCCTGGACAGGGCGACGCATTGTGTTCTTGAGCAAAACACTTCATTTCACATTGCTCCAGTCCACTCTACTGGCAAAAACTAGTCACCCTGCAATGGACCAGCATCTCATCCAGGTGGAGAAATATATACGCCATAGAAACTGGGAAATTGTCCCTTATCTCAACCATAAGTACAAGAACAAAAAATTTGCTTATGTGGGTGAGAATCCAGATCCAACTCAGGATGTTCAAAGTGTTTTCATTGTCCCTGCACTGCAAAACAAATTTCAAGGGCACATGTGTACCCATGCACCACCCTGTTCTTGAGCATATGGTTTCAATACATGTTGTTTTACACTATCAAAGAAATACACACAAACACATACACATAATATACATAAATACACATAGTAAGGACCACAGAGTATAATTGCTTTCTTTTCTAGTGGAGGTGTATGACCCAGTGACTGGAGTGTTAGACTCACAATCAAGAGGCAGTGAGTTCGATTCCAGACTGGGCTGTGTATTGTGTTCTTAAGTAAGACACTTAAATACACGTTGCTTCAGTTCACTCAGCTGTAGAAATGAGTTGTGATGTCACTGGTGTCAAGCTGTATTGGCCTTTGATAGCATTGGTTGTGTGGAGAGGGGAGGCTGGTATGCATGAGTGACCGCTGGTCTTCCATAAACAACCTTGTCCAGACTTGTGCCTCA
>NC_069000.1:22865623-22866364 GCF_001194135.2 Octopus bimaculoides
AGATTCAATCTCATGGCTATTTATGACTGAAGGGGATTTTTACCCTTTTAGGCATAGGTGTGGTCATGTGGTAAAAAGTTTGGTCCCCAGCCACATAGCCCTGGGTTCAATCCCACTGCATTGTACCTTGGGCAAGCATCTTCTACTATATGCAGCTTTGGGCTGACCAAAACCATATATATATATATACACACACATACATATATGTGTGTGTGTGTGTGTGTGTGTGTATTTGTTTTCATTTTATCTAGTTTCAGCTCATGAGCTGTGGCCATGCTGGGGCACCGCCACTAGGTTTTTTTAATTTGTCGTCCCTCATATATATATGAGGCCTGAAAAGATACTAGTCATCTGTTTGTCTCTTTGAGAACACATGGAGGGATGATCTTGAGAATAACAATAGAAAGAATAAAATAGAACTGTGACATAGCAGCACTGAACCCAGTACAAGGTGTCCTTTGCATCCACTGCAGCCAGACATACCTGTCCGTTATTGATTTCATTGACCACTGTGAGTCTGTAGTTGACATGGACAGCCCCTTTCATGGTTCTCCATTTGCTGAGTTGTATGGGTGCTATCCAAATGCACACTATGTCTTGAACATTTTTAAAGCTAGTAAAGTCCATTCCTCTCCAGGTCTGACCACAGCTGATTTCTTCTAGAAAAAACAAACAAACACAGACAGAAAGAAAGATAGATAGATAGAGAGAGAGAGAGAGAGAGAGAGAGAGAGAGAGAGA
>NC_069000.1:22866738-22870218 GCF_001194135.2 Octopus bimaculoides
ATATACATACATATATGTGTGTGTGTGTGCATATATATATATGTGTATATATATATATATATATATATATATATCCACACATGCAAATACATGTACATATATTAACCAATCAAATTCTAAAATTGCCATATTTTCAGATTTTACCTTTATTTCTGATATATTTTCAAATGTACTTTTTTTGTTTTACAATAATCATCAGATAAATATTGAGATGGCTATAACAACTGTAACTAGATGGCATTACTTATAGCTAATAAAGAGATGAAGCCATAAAATACTTTCAATATTAAAAAAAACGGGGGATGGGGGCGGAATGTTATTTTGGTATTAATATAAATTGAATTCAGAACTGGTTTAAACTTCTCAATAAGTTTCTTTGCTCTTATCCTTCTTTTAACTTCACTTGAATGATAAAGTTTACAAACTGGTAATATTGAAAAATTTCTATTGCAATATGTTTCCAAATGACTACTGAGTGGGATCTGTCCTGTATAAAGGCCTGTAATTTGTTGATGGTCTACTTGAATGAACTACAATAATCAATTGCTAGTCTGATCAAAAAATATTTCTTTACAATTTGGGCATTTGATACAGTAAATCAGATTTCTGCTATAAGAAATTTTTTTGACATTCCGTTTATGTTAATTGTATTGGGTCATTCTATAAATAATGTGTTTTTTATACTTCTTTTATTTTTCAAAATTGAGATAAACAAAGTTCTTTTTTTAATCTAAAATTTACTTTCCTTCATTCTCTACACTGCTCTTCCATCTATCTGCTAGACTTACAAGGCTCCTCTTCCAAAACTCACTTGTCCGTGATGAAAAATACTCCTCCAGTATTGTTCTGACCTCGTCTACAGAATTCTTATTTTTTCCATCCAAATGATTTTGAAGATTGTGGAATAAATGATAATCAGATGGGGCAATGTCCGGCGAATATGGTGGGGCATCATTTCCCATTCAAACTGCTCCAGCCTCTCGAATGTTATCCTCACTGTATGTGGCTGAGCATTATCCTGATGGAAGAATACCTTTCGTCTTTAAATCAAAGATGGTTGTTTTCCTTCTAGTGCTGAGTTCAGCCGTTCAAGCTATTCACAGTAGATCTCCTTTGTTATCATTTGTTTTGGGTTTAAAAGTTCAAAGTCGACTAAACCTTTCATATCCCACCAAACAGATAACAACACCTTACATGGGTAAGGACCTTCTTTAGCCTGCAGTGCTGGTGTTTCTCCTTTCCCTACCCACTGTATTCAGCAGTTGACATTTTTATTGAGAACCCATTTCACATCACCTGTCATTATTTGGTCCAAAAAAGGTTCATTCGTGAGATGTGACAGCATGTGATTAGACTCGGAAAGTTTGTGAGGAACTCATTGACCCAATTTGATGACTTTTCTGATGACACGCAGGTGTCGATGAATGATTGAATGACCAAATCCAAGCTTCTCTGTTAATTTCTCAACAGCTGCGATGGGATTTTGTTCCATCAGGGTTTGTAGGACGTCCTCGTCAAGCTCTGCAGATCTTCCAGGATGAGGCTTGTCTTCTAGGCTGTAATTTCTGGAACTACTGTTGACACTGGTTTGCGCTTATCGTCTAATCCCCATATACTACATTAATATTCCTTGCACTTTCTGTTGCATTCTTGCCTTTATTGAACTCATAAATCAAAATATGATGAATATACTCCTTTGTCACTTCCATTATAGCTTTGAAAAACTAACTGTTAAAATCAAACTGGATTCTTCAAAACTCGCACTAAGAATAAGAACAAGGTAAAATTACTACCTGCTTTTATAACAAATTGATGCAGGTAGTTTATCCCATCCCCTCAGACTTTTAGTTCATGCAACTGAAAAAAACGTCATTATTTATGGGATGACCCAATATAATTCTTTAAACTGATAAGCAGTTAAACAAATATATTAAAGGCTGAAATTGGTGTTGTGGTGTTATTGGTGTCCTTTGTGCTATAGACTATGTTGCTAACAAGTTAGTTTCTGAATATTATATTTGTTTGCCAATCTGTAATACATGTGGTTTGGGGAAGTGTTTTTGTGGAAGCAACTTTTCAATATAAATCAGATCTTGGTTTGTCATTGGCCTGTGCTCAGATACAAATTTAACATCTTGCACTTGTATTTACATGCATGCTTGAATGATCCCAATACATAATATTAAACCAGCTCTTATTTCATATAACAAATATAACCAATCTAAAAGCAAGTGTTACCTACCAAACTTAAAGTAAATATCATCCAACTAAAACACTGTTTTGCTTGCTCTTCCTTTTCTTTTTGCCACCACCTATGAATATTAGCTTTGTCTTCCCATTTTTCCTTTACTTTTCGACCTCTACTCTTCTTATTCTGCTTCTCTCCACAACTCATTATCTCTACTCACCTAATGAAATAATTCATAAAGATGTCATGAATATACATTGTTAAACACACCTACACTACAAGTACTAAGCTCCAACCACATGATGAACCCAAAAATATATAAAACTCTTATAAATCAAAATAACTTATGGTCTGACAAAGGCAGCAAAGCTGAAATGTCATAGTCTGAGTCAACTATATTTTTGTATACACACAAGCATGCATATATAAAGATATACCCCCATACACCATTCAGGCAAATGGTACATAAATGCAGTGTAATTCAATAACTTTTCCTCAACAGATCCTGTTCTATTTACCATTATCCTGAGACAAATCAAAGAACAAACAGATCCTGTCATCTCCAAACAATATCTGGACAAATTTAATCAAAGGAAACTCGACAAGACACCTATACCCAGATGCATTTCAATCAACAACTCCCTACTTGAATGGAAGATGATACAACAAAACTTGACTTT
Organism: Octopus bimaculoides; assembly: GCF_001194135.2. NCBI lineage: Eukaryota > Metazoa > Mollusca > Cephalopoda > Octopoda > Octopodidae > Octopus > Octopus bimaculoides. The sequence continues at coordinate 22,869,607 of NC_069000.1, forward strand.
AAAATGTCTTGGCAGATTCTGTCAGGTAGTACTATTATGTTAGACATGGCCTGAGCCATGTTTTGCCGAAACATATCTAAGTTTATATATATATATATATATATATATTTCGTTTTTGGATTCCTAGATATAACAATTCACACACACATATATATATACATAAGTATATGTATATTTAGACACACACACACACACACACACACACACACACATACATATATCATAATCGTTTAACGTCCATGTTCTATGCTAGCATGGTACCACAAAAACTGGCCAGGCCAAAGCCTGCACCAAACTTCTGTGACTATTTTGCCAGGATTTTTACAGCAGGATGCCCTTCTGAATACCAACCACTCAGCTTTTTACATGGCACAAGCACAGGCAAGGTCAGTTTTGGCAAGGTTTTTACAGCTGGATGTTCTTCTGAACACCAACCACTTTACAGTGTGGACTGGGTGCTTTTAAGTAGCACCTGCACTGACAGGGTCACCAAGTACTTGCAAGACAAAAACTTTTAAGAGAGATGGAGGGATTGGAGAAGGTGATGATGAAAAGGTTATAGTGAGACAGATACAGGTGTCTTGTTGTAGAGGAAGTAAAGGTTATATATAT
>NC_069000.1:22870946-22873481 GCF_001194135.2 Octopus bimaculoides
ATAATATATATATATAATATATATATATACATATATATGCCACATATTTTTTCAATACATATATAGCTATATGTAAAAGATGGTTGTGTGCATTTTCACAATTACGTAAATGCAATTAATATATTCATAAACCATTGGTATAGTTCCTCATGCACATTTCTCATGTGCTTCCTGAAATATTTATACATTTACCTGTTAACACTAGTCTCAGTTGTTTTATACTGTCATCTATTACTTTTCCTCTTGTGTATTTATACTTTTACTTGTTACCATTGGTTCCACATGTTTAAACTGTAATTTATAACCACTGCTCTCATATTTATACTGTTCCCTCTCGTTTCATGCATTTTACTGGTATCTGTTACTATTGGTTTCATGTGTTTATACTGTCAACTGTTACCACTAGTTTCATGCTTTTTACTGATCTCTGTTCCCACTGGTTTCATATACTTATATATCTGTCATTGACTACCCAGTCTCATGTTTATATTGCCATCTGTAACCACAAACTACATTCGTTTAATCTTTCATCTGTTCCCACTGGTCTCTAGGGATTATACTGTCTTTTGCTACAACTGGTTTTATGTTTTTATTATTTTACCTGTTAACACTTCTCTTGTGTGTTATTACGTCTATCATCTGTTTTCACTCTCTCACATGTTTATGCAGGCATCAGTCCCCACTGGTTTCACCAAAAAGGTCAATAGAGCTGAGCTTCCACCAATGATTAATGTTCAGTTTGAAATTTAGACCAAGAACTAAATAGTAGTAATGTCATTTTTTTTTTTGTATAATGTGCCCCCAAGTTAACAACCTTTTCCAACTACCATTTTTCTGAATGTCCTGAAGAAGTGTTCTTCACCTCAAAATATAGAAATACAAGGTAAAACTGCAACTTTGTTCTATTTTCTTTTCCTCTTGTAATTTACTTTTTACCTTCTCACATTGTTTCAGCTTTAGACAACTACATTCTTTAAAACATAATTTATGCTTGAAGTAGTAAAGAAAAAAAAAGCTGTCCATTTAGTTTCCATTTTAGTTTTGTTGCTGAATCAGGCAAGTTTTCTGCAAAGTTAACATCTTTATAACCTTCATAATTCTTAGTGAAATAGTGATGAATAAATTACTCAGTAAATGTACAAGATTGTAGAATGGTTGTGGTAGAAAATTAAAATTGTTTAGATATTAATTAATTCAGAGACACTATCCAGAAAATAAAAAGGAAATGCAATATTTAAATTAGTGTTAACATATTTAATGCAAGGAATAATAAAAAAAGAAAGGTTAACTGGAAATATATGGTGAGAGGGAAAGAGAAAATATAAACTATATTAGTGACTAAACATGGCTGCAACAGCTAGAAAAGAGGAGAAAAGCAATATTAGTCTTTGACTAATATTTTGTTTTTATTACCGTTTCACTTTTTTATTACCCTGGGAATTAAATATGTTGACACTAATTCAACATTTTTATTTGAGTGTTTCATGAACTTAAAACGTTTGAGAATCAGTATATTTATGAAGAGGTTTTGGAAAGGAAATCATTGGGCAATCTATGCATTGTACAAATGTTTTACTTGAGAGAGAGAGAGAGAAAGATAGATAGATAGATAGATAGATAGATAGATAGATAGATAGATAGATAGGTAGAGAGAGAGAGAGAGAGAGAGAGAGAGAGAGAGAGAGAGAGAGAGAGAGAGAGAAAGAGAGAGGAAAAGATTACAAATGAAAGTGTGATTGTGCTCAATAAGAAAATTATCTGAAATAACTAGTGGCATTAATGCTAAGGAGAGAGAGATATAAACAGGAGACCCCATCTTGAAGAGAATTTTGACAGCAGTAAAAGAGTTTCTCTTGTGAAAAGCAAAGCTTCTCATTGCAATCAGGTGAATGAAAAAGACTCAACATCAGGCATTGGCAACAATTTTCAAGTAGTGGACCACATGAGACATCGCTCAATCTCAGGTAGGTCACAATAATAAAAAAAATAGAATTCAAGGTAATTTTTCATTAGGCGTGCCATTCAGAATGTCCCACGGGCTGCAGGCTGCTCATGATTCCTCTACATGGTCGTTGGACATGCTAGAAACAGCAGACTTCAAGTTTCCTACTATGCTCTTCAAAAAATATGGGAGGACATGTTAGGTGATGTTTCCCTTGGCACTGTTTTAGTAAAAACCTTTGTTCCTAGGCGGTGATGGAGGGTCACCTTTGATAATAGACTGGGCTGTATTTCATCATAGGCCGGAATATCTTTAACCATAGAGTGGATCATTCTTGACCCTAGTCTTTGATAATAGGCTAGAACATCTTTAACTATGGTCTGGGTCAATTTTAACTATTGAGTTGTGAAATTTGTGCTGTGAATTTTGTGATGTGAAGTTTGTGATGCAGAGCTTGTGTTATGAAGTTTGTATTGTGAAATTTGTGCTGTGGAATTTGTGATGTGAAGTTTGTGATGCAGAGCTTGTGTTATGAAGTTTGTATTGTGAAATTTGTGCTGTGGAATTTGTGATGTGAAGTTTGTGATGCAGAG
>NC_069000.1:22874226-22875770 GCF_001194135.2 Octopus bimaculoides
TTTGTGATGTGAAGTTTGTGATGCAGAGCTTGTGTTATGAAGTTTGTATTGTGAAATTTGTGCTGTGGAATTTGTGATGTGAAGTTTGTGATGCAGAGCTTGTGTTATGAAGTTTGTGTTGGGAAATTTGTGCTGTGGAATTTGTGTTGTGAAGTTTGTGATGCAGAACTTGTGTTATGAAGTTTGTGTTGTGAATTTTGTGCTGTGGAATTTGTGTTGTGGAGTGTGTTGTAGAGTTAGTGTTGAGAGTTAGTGTTGAGAGTTTGTGCTGGTAGTTGGTGTTGTGAGGCTTGTGTTGGGAAGCTAGTGTGGTTGAATTTGAATTGCAGAGTTAGTGTTTGAGAAAACGGTTTGTGCTGATAGTGACAGCAACAATCTAGCATCAGATGAAGTAAGCTGTTTCTGTTTAACCCCAGGTCATCTCTGACAACACAAACCTGTGTTCAATGACAATACCAACTGATGACCATTCAAGCACAGTATATCCAGGATTATATTATTCAATAAGACAGTGAAGTGTTGTTTTATGAGGCTGATTTGGTTACTATTTCTAACAGGCCCAGTGAACACATAGAAGTTCTCTTGCTGCGGATGAAGTTCTTGGTGGTAGCAAGGATGATGATGACAATGATAGTGATGATGATGATGATGATAATGTTGGTGGCGTTGGCGGCGGCAGCAGCGGTGGTGGTGGTGGTGGTGAAAAGGATGGTGATGAGGCAAAAGTAACAAAGTGATGACTGTGATGTTGTTAGAATGCTGGTGGTGAAAACAATGGTGGTGATATGGGGATGGTTCTGTTTGAGTAGACCTTATGATCAAAGGATGCACAGACTGTGACTACACCTTCTTTTCAGGAGTGGTTGTGTGGTTAGTAGCTTGCTTCCCAACCACATCATTCCGGGTTCAGTCACACTGCGTGGCACCTTGGGCAAGTGTCTTCTACTATAGCCCTGGGTCGACCAAAGCCTTGTGAGTGGATTTGGTAGAGAAAAATGTCTTGGGGTCGCTTTGTTCAACTAAAACCCTTCAAGGGGGTACTCCAGCATGACCACAGTCAAATGAGTGAAGCAAGTTTAAAGATGAAAGACAGAAGATATGTCTGGGACTACATGACTACGTTCTCCATTATGTTCTTCTTTAGATGGTAGAGTATGTGATCGGAAGGAATTTGCTTGCTGTTTCTAGCTGGTCAAGTAAATGACCAAATAGTGACATCTTTGCAATGGTGTTGATGGTGGTGGAAGTAATGACAGTGATTTGAAAAAGGAACATGCTGAAGAGTGTATGTTTGTGTGTTATGTGAATGGAGAGAGGGCAGGAGTCCGTGTGACAATGTGCATATGTGCATGTGTGTGTGTGTGTGTATATACACACGCTCACACACACATGCATGTGTATGTGAATATGTGTCCACGTATGTACATAAATGTATATATGCATGCATGGGTGTATATATATATGTGTGTGTGTGGTGTGTGTGTGTGGTGTGTGTGTGTGGTGTGTGTGTGTGGTGTGTGTGTGTGGTGTGTGTGTGTGTGTGT
>NC_069000.1:22877369-22882096 GCF_001194135.2 Octopus bimaculoides
GTGGGTGGGTGTGTGTGTGTGTGTGTGTGTGTGTGTGTGTATGGATAGATGGATGCATGGTATTGTTTTTGATGTTGTTGTTTTTTGTTTGACTTGGGGCATAAACATTGCAGAATGGAATTCGATGAAAATATTTAGATATGTAGGGGTTGTGGGGTTGGTCGGAGTAGATTTGTTAAAGATGGGAGTGGAGGAGGGTTGTTCCATCACAACAGAAAGGGAGGTAGTATTGTTACTATTTTCATTATTGTTATTTTTCATTATTACTGCTGCCATAATTGTTGTATCTTTTGGTAATTATAATTATTATTATTGTTGTTGTGGTTCTTGTTGTTTGTATTGAACAGTCGTGTTTAACAGAGCTCCTGAAAAAAAAAAGATGGAATGTACTAAGTTTAATTAAACAGATGAAAATTGTTTTTAAGTGTTCAATTTTTATTCTGGGTTACTGACAAGAGGACTGCTTTTGGGGATTATTTAGCCCTTTCCCATATTTCCCTGAGGTGGAAAAAGATTTGTCATGTCATTTTTCTTTGACAGTATATATTTCCATCAGACGGTCATTTGTAACTGTTTGCATTTCAAAATGGCTACACCAGTTGTGGTAGGGAGAGGTATGTGTCATTATAGTGGTAGCAACATGAAAAAGAAAAATTTTGAACGCCCATGATAAGATGTTTCAGTCACGAAAATAGATTTGAAAAATAATTACCTACAATACATGGAAATTTTAAATCTAGCCGGCATGTAATAATGTGTGGATTAACAAAAAAAGGTTATATAAAAATGAGAGGAGTAGGTTAAAAAATACTGTGCAATAATGGAAGGACAAGTTTTACAATGTATAAAATGCATACAAATAATTACATAAAAAAATTTTTTTAAATATATAATACAACACGCAATATGTAAAAACAAGACATAGTTTATAAAAGGAGCAAGCCCCCTACATTGGAAACTGCCAACTTTGTTGAACAGAGCATCACACAATCTTGATTACACAATCTTTCCATAATTTTGATTCAAATATGATGAATCCAGAATCTTCCATGAGGAATCCTTGGGTCAGAACAGGCAAATGAAGATGTGTATCCTGCAGTCATTTGACTAATGAAGTAAACATTATAGGAGCCCTTTATCAATAACCAATCTTTTCTTCTGTGATCTTTGCAGTCTGATGCCATTTCCTTCTTGAATAGTATCGTATTAGGAAAGCCATTGCACATTTCAGATGTCTAAACATCAGTTCTTCATTGCATATGCAAAGTGATATGAACTTAATTTCTTTTGGGAAGGAAATGAAATCCCTTGTACAAGATACTTTTCTTCAGTGGAAAGAAATTCATTTTTATAGGAGATGGGCTCTTCTATACCTTTTTATTTTTTTTTGGGGGGGGGGGATGAAGGTACTTTTTTGCATTTTATTTTGTCTTTTTGGAGTGGCTGTGTGGTAAGTAGCTTGCTTACCAACCACATGGTTCCAGGTTCATTCCCACTGCATGACACCTTGGCCAAGTGTCTTCTACTATAGCCTCGGGCCGACCAAAGCCTTGTGAGTGGATTTGGTAGACGGAAACTGAAAGAAGCCCATCGTTATATATGTATGTGTGTGTGTATGTTTGTGTGTCTGTGTTTGTCCCCCCAACATCGCTTGACAACCAATGCTGGTGTGTTTACGTCCCTGTAACTTAGCGGTTTGACAAAAGAAAACCGATAGAATAAGTACTAGGCTTACAAAGAATAAACCCTGGGGGTGATTTGCTCAACTAAAAGGCGGTGCTCCAGCATGGCCACAGTCTGAAGCAAGTAAAAGAGTAAAAGAGAATCCATTGCAAAGGTCTGTCAATACTCCAATGACTTCCATCTCATCCCTGTTCTCATATGTGGAGGGGTGGTACTGCTCTGGAGGGGTGAAAGCTTTGGTGTCATCTACTTCCACTGGAACTTACTGGTGCTATTGCTACTATTACTCACCTTCTTTTTCTTCCTCTCTCTTCTGCTGTGAATGATCAATCTTAGCGCTTTTCTCACCGCATCTACTACAGAACACAATCTTGGGATCCTTTTGTGGCCTTATGGAGTCATGTGGACTTGGATGCCCAAGATGATCCTGCCTGACCCCCTCCACCATGTCACCCTAAGTCACATCAGTAGAGCACACCAGCTCTTATGGTAGACCTGCAACACAAAAGTAATTACAAACTACTGATTGACCAACGTCCTTCATGGTGGTCCTCACATTCCTTCTGCTTCAAACATGTGGAACTAATGTATGGGTTAATGTGCCACGGAGTGTCTGAAATTGTGCAAATGCCCCCGACCTTAATTTTGAAAACAATGCTTTTTGTATCATATCCCACACTCTCCCAAAGAAGATTTCACTTTATGTAACTGTGAAAACTGCTTCCAGTTGCTCTTTGGGTGACACTAAGAGAGCCTCTGTGGTTTTGGCATGAAATAAGTAAATTATTTCTCTTTCTTCTTGTGTCTGGTTGATGGACCCTAGCAGAAAGGACCTGTTTTTATCAATAAAATGTTGCTATATTTTGGCTTTGTCATGGAAATTCTTCATATCAAGGTTTCATTTATCTAATAAAAAACCTGCAGATGATAGGTTTGACCTAAATTCCAAACACTTTTATTTTATGATATATGTGTGACAAAGAAAACAAGTGAATATTGTTGTTAAAGCTGTTGTTTTCCACTGAAAGGTAATTTTTAAAAATGAATTTCTTTTAATCGGAATGCCTTTTTATATTATTTTTTTTCATCTTTTACTTGTTTCAGTCATTAGACAGCAGCCATGCTGGAGCACTACCTTGAAGGGTTACATTAAACAAATTGGCCCTAGTATTTATTTTTGAAGTCTGATACTTATTCTATCAGGTTATCTTTTGCCGAACTGCTAATTTAAGGGATGTAAATAAACCAACATTGGTCATCATGCAGTAGAGATTGGACAAACAAACACACACACACACACACATTATACAACGTGCATAATGGGCTTCCACACAGTTTCTGTCTATCAAATTGACTTGCAAGGTATTCATCAGTTTGAGACTTGCTCAAGATGCTGCTCAGTGGGAGTGAATCCCAAATCGCAAGGTGGCGAAGCAAGCTTTTATTTTATTTTGCTTGGGATCTGCTTTGTCTTTTTGATCATTTTTTGTTAAATTTTGAAGTTGGGGCATCTTGTAGGAGGCAACTATTGAGATGAAATTACTTGGTAAAAGTAAAATGGAAGTATTTAAAATCTGTTCTTATTGTAATCAGTTTGGGGGAGAGATTTTCCAAAATGTTCAATAAAAACTTCCAGTACAAAATAAAATCCAAAATTCTTTGTATATATTTCAGTTATACTTGAAATATATACAAAATTCTTGGAGCAAGTTCAGATACATCTGAATGAATCTGCAATCATTAACAATAATAACAACAATTTCTGAAATAAGTACAAGAGAAAAAGCAGAATTGATCTTGGCAAGATTTCAACCCAAAATGCAAAGATTAAAACCAAATACCACAATATAGAATTTAATGATTATGCCAAATAGATACAAGTTATTATTATGGAGGGGAGACATCTGTGCTACTAGCACTGGGAGCCAATAGGGCAGAGCCAGCCAAGGGTATGAGTGGGGATTGCACCCTATCAACTTACTTTGATAGACAGGAGATGGAACCTGAAGAAAAGTGAGAAACTGATAGAAATAGCAGGAAAACTAAGGAGGGCTAGGAAATGACTGTGCTCAAACTAGAGGTAAGAAAGAAGCTGGAAGTCTTGAAGAGACACCTACATCCCTAGAATGCCTAAATTTTATAGTAATTCGAAGGAATAACAATCCACTAACAAGTAAAAATCATTACTCATAGAATTAGGAACACATCAAAGCTCAGCTACATACATAGTGATTGCTCCAGCACCACAAATTATTCTTTTCTACTCTAGGCACAAGGACTGAAATTTTGGGGGAGGGGGGGGGCTGTCAGTTAGATCGACCCCCCAGTATGCCACTGGTACTTAATTTATCGATCCTGAAAAGATGAAAGGCAAAGCCGACCTTAGTGGAATTCAAACTCAGAACGTAAAGACACGAAATACTGCTAAGCATTTCAACCGGCGTGCTAACGTTTCTTATTTCTTTATTACTCACAAGGGGGACAAACAAGGACAGACAAAGCGATTAAGTCGATCACATCGACCCCAGTGGATAACTGGTACTTAATTTATCGACCCCGAAAGGTCGTGCTAACATTTCTGCCAGCTCGCCACCTAAGCACCACAAACTATTGTCATCTCTCTGCACTACTTCATTGTTAATCGTGTTTCTGACTTCCCATCCATGACCTCTTAAATAACTATTCAGTCTCACTGTACATCTGCATAGTTTGAAACATATGCGTCAGATGAAAGCTGAAGCTTCCACCAGAATGATCAGGTTACTTTGTGGGATATGATCTTAGTGTGCTGCCACTTCTTTTTTTAAATCAACTCAGAAACATTTTTACATATATACACAGATATAATATAATATAATATAATATAATGTATGTGTATATATATATTAATATATACACTCTTACTCTCCTACTCTCTACACTCTTACTCTCTTACTCTCTCACCCTTACTCTCTCACTCTCTTTCTCTTCCTCTCTTTCTCTTCCTCTCTTTCTCTTCCTCTCTTTCTCCCCCCATACCCACCTTCCCCTCTTTCTCCCCCCAT
>NC_069000.1:22883754-22887912 GCF_001194135.2 Octopus bimaculoides
TATGTATATATATATATATATATGTATGTGTGTGTCTGTGTTTGTCCCCCCCTCATCGCTTGACTACCGATGCTGGTGTGTTTACGTCCCCGTAACTTAGCGGTTCGGCAAAAGAGACCGATAGAATAAGTACTAGGCTTACAAAGAATAAGACCTGGGATCGATTTGTTCGACTAAAGGCGGTGCTCCAGCATGGCCGCAGTCAAATGACTGAAACAAGTAAAAGAGTATACATATATATATATATATATATGCATATACATATACTAGCTGAGGTACGCAGTAAAAAATTACCATTAATAAGATGTCTGTTGATAGCCATGTAACATTTTTTGTCAAATTTTGGCATTTTTCAAAAAATTAAAATCTATATTAATGGGTAGGATCAATTTGATGAAAAAATGAGCAGAGTCTGGTAGTGAACCCATGTCATCGTCATTTTTGTGCATGTGTATAAAATGGTGAAATTTTACGCTTTGGGGCAGATTTCATCAAATTTTGCTCGAGAAATAAAATGGTCTTACCTAATCAAAACCTGAAACGCTGGGGGAATTAAAACAGCGAATTGAAATAATAAGTTTTAGCAAATAAAAGCAATTCGCATTGAAATGAAGAATTAGCAAATGCTACATAGATTACTGTGAATAAGCTGTCTCTTTATATGCATGAAACCATTTTTCGTCAAATTTCGTCATTTTTCTTCAAATTGATGTCACAATGGCTAGGGCAAAAAATGCCGAAATCTTATGATTTTTGAAAATTCGATGCTGATTAAAAATCTATTTTTAAAAAATTCCAAGTGTGTAAGTGACCACATGGGCTTAAATCCCCCACACATGTCAAGTTTCATTAAGGTCTGCTCGATAGTCTTGGAGGAGATAAAGTAACAAACACACAAACATACATCATTATCATCAAGATCCCTTAACCGATGCTGCCATGCCAGTTGTTGAGGCACCACTCCAGACACTTTCATAGCTAGCCATCATCACTGGTCTCTATTCTCTGTCATGCATAGCAGGTTCTTTAGGCAGTTATCTGTCCAGTCTTTGATGACAAACCAAGATTTTCTCTCTCTGCCTGTCTTTTGCCCTCCCTCAACTGTGCCTTGAAAAATGGTTTTGGATAGGGAGTTGTGGCAGGATACAAGACCCTATCAGGAAATCTTTCGTCTTTTTATCTGTGCAAGGAATGATTCCTGTTTGCCTGTGTATTTGTTGACTTGTTATCTTAGAAAGCTGTTCCTTCTGGGCTCTGTGTATCGGATGTGTAGCAGCCTTCTGAAATCCATGCGCTCAAATACCTGGATTCTTTACTCCATATCAGCTGTAAGAGTCCAGCTCTAACAACGATCCAGAGAGTTCAAAGTCATCAGGGACATGAATGCTCTGAGTCTTGCTGGAAAACTTAAGGGATTGCATTTCCATATGGTGTTCAGCTTTGTCATCAAAGTCATCCAAACACTTTATGAATACTTATGCAGTGCAGTTCTCACAAACAACAACATTGGAGAATTCTTCAAACCAACAGTGGCTGTACCATCACAAACACACACGTCATCACAACCACCACCACCATCATTACTTCACAGCTACCATTCTAAGTACCATCTCACACAACCATTCTCAGTACCATTGCAATCACATCCCATTGAATGAAATCTTCATACTATGATCATATCAGAAATCGGGCTTTTTATCTTTTATCATTTACTTGTTTCAGTCATTGGACTGCAAGCTCTGAATGTACTGCTTCTTATGACAGAAACAGCTGTAAGCTAATGTTGTTGATTATGTAATTCCTGTTTCCTTGTCATTCAATTAATTCATATGTGTGTGTATATATATATAATTATATATATACACACACATATATATACATACATATATACATAGTATATAAATATATATGTATGTATATATATACATACATACATATATACTCACATTGCACTATACTCTCACATCCATAAATATACACACACAGGCACACATATATATGTATACATACACAAGTACACTTACTTACATAAATATACACACACACACACACACGTGTGCACACACACACACACACACATACACACATATATATGATGTCTATCCTTTGGTTATTGCAGTTAATTAATCCCATGATGTTACTGCATTAATCAAAACTGCACTAATTAAATATAATAATCAATGGGAAAATTATAATTGATTTCTGATTGATCATTATTGATTCACGAAGTATTTAATTAATGGCGAAAAGTATATAATATGATACACTAATGAAAGTAAATGAAGCATATGCACATTAAACTGCATATTTTTATTTAGAAACTCATCAAAAATTAGTTGAACAGTTTTACTTTCTTTTCATACATTTTAAGATAAAAAGAAACTTGATTTTCTAGATCATGACACTGTTGAATATTTCTATTGATGTCTGGGGATCCAAATCCATCAATCTTTACCTAATTCTTCTGAAATCTTGAAATATTCTATTAAGTAATTTTTTTTTTTGTTTCTTGTTTCTTTTAATCACGTTCATCTCCGACAAATTTGTTTGTTTTTCTTTTTTTTTTCTTTTTTTCCCTTTTTTTTGTTTGTTCGTTTTTTTTTTTTTTACTTTGTTCTGAGTACGTCATAACCAAAGTCTTTCAAATGTGAATCCACCAAATAATTTTTTTTTATTTTTTCAACATTCCACTACATCAACATCTTGAAAACCTAAGCCTTCTTCAGTAACAAAATATATTCAGTCACATTCATTGTCATTGTCATCATCATCATCATTAGCACCACCACCACCACCACCACCATCATCATCATCATCATCATCCTCACTATCACAACCACCACAATCTCCACAACCACCATTGTCCCTACCACAACGACGACAATGACCACTATCACCATCATCATCATCATCATCATCATCCTCAGCAGCAGCAGCAGCAGTAGCAGCAGCAGTAGCAGCAGCAGTAGCAGCAGCAGCACTAGCAGCGGCAGCAGTAGTAGCATCGTTGATGTTGTTGTTTTAACATCCATGCTTGCAAGGATCAGACAGAATTTACTGAGGCAACTTTTCTGCAACCGTATGCCCTTCCTGTTGCTAACCCTCACCTGTTCCAAAGCAAAGTAGTACTTCCCCTCACCCATGGCCAGACGGACACTCATTTACATACACACACTTCACATATATATAAAGTGCTACTCTAAAACTGAAAGTAGCAAGAAATTGATTCAATTAAAATGAAATATATTATCAACCACAACTATGATATTGAGTATTATTTTTTTTCTGACAGTTAACTTTAAACAGTAATATATCTAGAAGATTGTTTGTTATGGCCGGTCAGTGAGTGACCATTAGATTCGCACCTATAAAATGCTTAGGTGTATAGGCAACTTGTCAAACTCAAAGGGCCATTTGAGTCTGATGAGTCATCAATACAGCTAAACATTTTATAGGTGCAAAACCAACACTCACTGTCTGACCGGCCACAACAAACAACAATACATACATACATACATACATACATACATACATACATACATACATACATGTATATATGTATGTATATATAAAGTCATAAAGATGCAGAAATATTTTGATAAATTTTATTTAGCCATAAGAAAATTCTATTATCATGACAAATTGTTTTGTAACTTAAAAACATGATAAACAATTTATATCGTTATATTTAATAATAGATAAATGACTTGCATATTCTGCATTAATGTAAAATGCAAAAAATCTTTCAAAATAATAGTATTTAAATTCCTTTCACCTGAGGACATAGCTTAAATTCTGCATTATTTTGAAGGATTTTTTGAATTTTGCATTAATGCAGATATGTAAGTAATTTATTTATTATTTAATATAATAATATAAATTGCTTACATGTTTTTAAGTTATGAAACAATTTGTCATGTTATTAGAATTTTCTTATTGTTAAATAAAATTTCATCAAACTATTTCTCTGCCATTTATGATTTATACACTCCATATCCTTTTCCTTGCATGTTACTATATATTCCATATGGTTTGTACAATGATACATTAAAGAACTATTTTTATGAGGACTACTGGATTACTTGGATATATATATTGTGACTTAAATATATCTTATATATATATACATGTATATATATATATATATATATATATATA
>NC_069000.1:22890141-22890639 GCF_001194135.2 Octopus bimaculoides
ATATATATATATATATATATATATATATATATAAAACAATTACAATGAATATGGAGACTGGTACATTCTGAATATCTTTAATTTTAATTTCTATTTTTACAGTTAGTTATACAGCATAATTGGTTTGTAATCCAGTGAAGTGAACCCAGGATTTACACATTGGAGGAAGTACAGTGGGATTGCTCACCCAAAGTGATCCTAAGTGCTCCTTCCTACTGAATGTGGAACCCAGGCTATACCTGACTGCTTGTTCGCTACCCACCTGGATCCCTATCTACTTATCATATATATATATATAAATAAATACACACACACACATACACATGCATATAGGTTTGGTAATGCCAACAAGAAAAATAGAACTCAAGTCATGAGTATACATGTTATTAATAATCAACAGATGTTACACAGTAACTCAAGGGCCATTGGAACTCATCAAAACTTGAGTCACTCTATAACTTCTGCCAATTACATATGTATATATATATATATATATAT
>NC_069000.1:22895706-22900537 GCF_001194135.2 Octopus bimaculoides
ACACACACACACACACACACACACACACACACACACACACACACACACACACACATACATACACACATGTGCATATGATGATAATGGATCTTTGGTATTTGTGAATGAGGCTTCAGTTATTCTATTGAGTGAAATATCTGCTCTTGAATTTACCCGTAAGTAGTTGAGCATTCCAAAAACACCTGTACCCTTAACACAATGTGCTGGCCAAATCAGTAGAATACAATGCTATGCATTTTGAAGTGTTATGTTTTGAATTCTCCACCCATTATGGTGCCTCCCCCTCCTCTCATGTGTTATGCCTGCCACTTCTCCCTCTGCTGCAGTGTCGAAGACTACCCATCAATATCATATCTCACTTGCCCTTCCCTATCCACTCAGTAATTGTATCAATTTTAAAAACACCTGGTGCATATCATCCACCAACTGACCACAACTCATGTGCATCCCTCTCTCTTCCCCAGTTCATGGTCCTTGCCTCATCCACCCTACAACTCCACCCAATTTGGCAGTTCGCCTCCCACCCTTCATTCATCTTCCCATACAATCTAGCAAACCCCTCATCCACCCTCTTGTGCTCAGTTTGTGCCTTGTGAGGCAACCTGAGCATTTTATCTACACACACACACATATATATATATCAAACCGTCCAACCCATGCCAGCATGAAAGGCAGACATTAAACGATGATGAAAATGATGCTGGTGTGTTGACAACTGATGCTGGTGTGTTGACAACTGATGTTGGTGTATTTACATCCCCGTAATTTAGTGGTTTGGCAAAACAGATCGATAGAATAAGTAGTAGGCTTACAAAGAATAAGCCCTGAGGTCAATTTACTCAACTAAAGGCGGTGCTCCAGCATGGCCACAGTCAATGACTGAAACAAGTAAAGAGTTTAACAAAAAATTATTCATAAAGGATTTAATGGGAAACAATAATATATTGGAATGAGAAATGAAAATAATCATGGGATTATGATATCATACAACTCCTAGTGTTTGATGTATGATCCTCCACATGCAATAACCTTCCTTACGTGTTAATCCATTGAATTTGTCGAGGTGATGATACCTTCTTGTGTCATGCTTTGAGCAGCAACTACAATAGAATCCCAGAGAGCAACTTTACTTGAAAACTGCAGTCCATCTTGGTAAATGTGCCTCTTCAGGACACTCCACAGGTTCTTGATTGGTTTTTAAGTCAAGGAAACAAGGTGACCACTCCATCAAATGACCTCCAGAGAAGCCTGTTTGCTGCAGATATTCCTTAAAATTCTTTGCTGCATGAGATGGGGCATTAATTTGCATGAAAACCAGCTTTCTCTTGAATGGAAGTTTTTTACTTTTTGAACCACGGTTGGAAATTGTCCTTTCAGGAGGTAACATGTGTTTTCGACGTCATCTTAAATGTCATCTGGGACTTTCCATGGCCTGACCATCATACCACCAAAACATGACCTGATTTCCCCACTGTTGGTGTCTCAACCAATGAGGATAGTTCCCGCTGATTGATACCCAACCTTTACTCCTGCCATCTGGTCCATTAAGAGAAGCATGACATTTGTCAGTGAACAGAACTGTTGAAAAAATCTATCTTAATGTATTCTTCTGCCCATTTCAATCTTTTCTGCTCAGAGGGGGCCTTGTAACAGGTTTAACATTCCTGGCTGCCTGCTTCAACAGGCGACACTTGGTAATTTTTGGTACGTCTTCCCTGCCACAATGTTTGAAGACTTCTCTACTTGTCAGGCATGGCTTCTACACAACTTCCCTTTTCACATGTGACAAAATTCGATTCAAAGCAACCCTCGACTTACCTTGTCTGCCCTCAACCGAAATAGGAGACTGTGCAAATTTCTTCACTGTTCAGTGATCTTTTCCAAGTATTTTTGATATTTCCTTTTCGAAGCTCTGACACGACAGTAGACTTCTCATTCGACAAGATACTGGTCTATGGCAGGATTACGTAAATATGTATGTATGTATGTATGTATGTATGTATGTATGTATGTATGTATGCATGCATGTATGTATGTATGTATGTATGTATGTATGTATGTATGTATGTATGCATGCATGTTTGTGCATAGCCATAATTCAAAAAAGAGTCACTATCTTTTTCTTCTACAACTGCCAACTCTGATGAATGCAGGGCTACAGATATGTTATCTAACATGCAGTTGAACATCCAGTGTGAAACAGCTTGCTAAGATTGGGCATAATGGATATATTATACTGTACACTTCAATTATTTGTATATATATATATATATATATATATATATATATAAAGTGAGTGAGAGAGAGAGAGAGAGAGAGAGAGAGAGAAAGAAAGAGAGAGAGAGATATGACAGATAGACAGGCTAATAAACAGAAAAGATGGTGTGTGTGTGAGAGAGAGAGAGAACTACATTGTCCAATGTTCCCTTCTATTTTTAAGAGGGTAGTGTATAATTTTAGTCAATTGGACTGACTGCTATTTTGAGCAGGTTGAGTAATGACTTAAAACTTGCCTTACTAGCTTGTTTCTTCTCTTGTTATAGTTGTTGTTCTCATTGCTGCTGCTGCTGCAGTTGTTGTTACTGACATCCAGATAAGAGAGATGAATGATGAAGAAAGGTGCCAAACACCCTCATTTAGCAAATAAGATGAAATATAGAATGTAAAAGTGAAGAATAGTAGCAGCAGTAGTAGCAGTAGCAGCAGCAGTAGCAGTAGCAGCAGCAGTTATGTGTTAGAGATATGGGATGTGGATAATAAATCTTTCTCCGAACTCAACTTTTCCAATCTTGTTGAAACAAACAACTGCATTAGTATTCAATCTGGTGATCCACTATTTCAAACCCTCCCCCATAATAATAATAATAAATAATAATAATAATAATAATAATAATAATAATAATAATAATAATAATAATAATAATAATAATAGTAATAATAATAATAATAGTAGTAACAACAACAATAACAACAACAACAACCTTATTATTATTATTATTATTATTATTACTATTATTATTATTATTATTATGATGACTATTATTAAGGTGATGAGCTGGCAGAAACGTTAGCATGCCGGACAAAATGCTGCTAAGTATTTTGTCCGTCCTTATGTTCTGAGTTCAAATTCTGCCGAGGTAGACTTTGCCTTTCATCCTTTCGCGGTCACTAAATTAAGTACAAGTTGAACACTGATGTTGATGTAATCGACTATCCCTTTTCCCACGAATTTCAGGTCTTGTGCCTATAATAGAAAAGATTATTATTATTTAAGGCAGCAAACTGCCAGAATTGTTTGCATGCCAGACAAAATGCTTACTGGCATTTCTTTCGGTATTATGCTTTGAGTTCCATCAAGGTCAACTTGACGTTTCGTCCTTTCAGAGTTCACGACATAAGTTCAATTTGAACACTGGGGTTGATGTAACTGACTAACCTTGTGCCAAAATCAGAAATAATAATCATTATTTCTATGAAGGTGGTGAGCTGGCAGAATGCTTAGTGGTATTTCATCTGCCATTATGTTCTGAGTTCAAATTCCGCCGAGGTCGACTTTACCTTTCATTCTTTTGGGGTCGATAAATTAAGTACCATTTGTGCTCTGGGGTCAATGTAATCAACTTAATCTCTTTGTCTGTCCTTGTTTGTCCCCTCTGTGTTTAGCCACTTGTGGGCAATAAAGAAATAAGATACATTAGCATGCAGGACAAGATGCTTAGTGGCATTTCTTTTAGATTTATGCTTAGAGTTCAAATTCCATCAAGGGTCGACTTTGTCTTTCATCCTTTTGGGATTGATGAAATAAATACAATTTGGACAATTTGGACATGGGCTTATGGCATAGTGGTTAAGAGAAGAGCGCAGGCTACTAACCTCAAGATTCTGAGTTCGATTCCAGGCAGTGACCTAAATTATTATAATAATAATAATAATAATAATAGTAACGGGCGAAATGCTTAGTGGTATTTTGTCTGCCATTACATTCTGAGTTCAAATTCCGCCGAGACCGACTTTGCCTTTCATCCTTTCGGGGTCGATAAATTAAGTACCAGTTATGCACTGGGGTCGATGTAATCGACTTAATCCCTTTGTCTGTCCTTGTTTGTCCCCTCTATGTTTAGCCCCTTGTGGGCAATAAAGAAATGATAATAATAATAATAACAACGAAAAATACCTTAGGAATGAGAACCCAGGTTCGAAATTTCCTCAAGACACCTGATGAAGGCTGGAGAGTATATCAGCTGAAACGTTGTGTTAACAACAAACAAGATGAGAACAAATATCCGTCAAATGTAAATAAGGTAATTAATGTAAATAATATATATATATATATATATGTATATAAGTACATGCATACGTATATATGTATCTATATAGCTAGAGAGCTAGCTATATAGATAAGCATATATATATATAATATGCATGTACATGTTTATAAAAAATTGTACACACACATAGATAGATAGATAGATAGATAGATAGATAGATAGATAGATGAATTGAAAGAGAGATAGATAGACAGACAAACAGAAAGATAGATAAATAAACAGATAGCTATATGTCACAAGACCACTAGAACTTACTAACTAATTACTATCTAGCTCAATAATTCTAATGTCATTAAAACCTTTGATGTAATAAATAAAAATGAATAAATAAAATTTCCATATAAATCTAATTAAATACCATAAAAAGTTACTGAATATCAAACCAAACCACAAAAGAAGCAATAAGACTACTCAGACTTGTACTAGAAAACAGAGAATCCTTAAAACAGCAAAATGTATATACACGTGAGTGTGTGTGTGTGTGTGTGTGTGTGTGTGTGTGT
>NC_069000.1:22900763-22901641 GCF_001194135.2 Octopus bimaculoides
TATATATATATATATATATATATATATATATATATATATTATCATATATATATATATGTATATATATTCTTTTATTCCCTTACTGGTTTCAGCCAGAGGCTGGGGCCATGCTGGAGCACTACCTTTCAGCATTTTAGGGTCTCTGTTTTTGGTGAAGAAGCAAGTTAGACAGAGTTACCCTTCTTTGTGCTTCCTGCTACGATGTGGGTTCATCTGGGATTGCAGATATCTTAGTTTCCTTGGAAGGATGTTATACAGTTCTGGTCCTCTGAAACCCAAGCTGCTGCAATACTGCAATATATATATAATGGACTTCCACACAGTTTCTGTCTACCAAACTCACTCACAAGAAGGTACAAGCCCAAGGTGCTCTGTACTGGGACTGAACTCAAAAACTAACTACTTGCAAATCACACTGATTATTAATCATACTACGAGTAAATTAACTCTTTT
This sequence comes from Octopus bimaculoides, assembly GCF_001194135.2. Lineage (NCBI taxonomy): Eukaryota > Metazoa > Mollusca > Cephalopoda > Octopoda > Octopodidae > Octopus > Octopus bimaculoides. The sequence goes on from NC_069000.1 coordinate 22,901,217, forward strand.
AACTTATCTCTTGAAATTAAAATTGAAGGATGTGGAAGGTGTGGTAGAAGGTACTAGATACTGAGGGAAAAAAAGGGTAAAATATGTAATTATGTAAATTATAAAAGGCCACTGTGTGTGTGTGTGTGTGTGTGTGTGTGTGTGTGTGTGTGTGTGTAGTGTGTGTGTAAGTGTTTGTGTGTATGTGTTTAGATTACTCAATAAACATGCCGAAAGAAGGAAAAAAAATTTAACAAATTAATCTAAAAAATAACATGAAATGCTAAGCAAATGAATAAATATTTATGCATATGTTTATTTGTGCAGGTGAGGTGAAGTGGGATTATGAAGGCTGGTTATATATAACTTGAAGATTTGCCAATACAAGTGCTTTAAATTGCCTCTGGCAGTTGAAAAATGCTGGAGGGCTTTCAAAGGTTTACTTA
>NC_069000.1:22902371-22903240 GCF_001194135.2 Octopus bimaculoides
GTGTGTGTGTACCTATACATGTGCATACACACATACACATACATATATGTATCATCATCATCATCACCATCATCATTGTTTAACGTTCGCTTTCCATGCTAGCATGGGTTGGACGATTTAACTGAGGACTGGCGAACCAGATGGCTACACCAGGCTCCAATCTGATCTGGCAATGTTTCTACAGCTGGATGCCCTTCCTAACGCCAACCATTCCGAGAGTGTAGTGGTTGCTCTTACGTGCCACCAGCATGAGGGTCAGTCAGGCTGTACTGGCAACAGCCATGCACAAAATGGTATTTTTTACATGCCACCTGCACAGGAGCCAGTCCAGCAGCACTGGCAACAACCTCGCTCGAATGATTTTCTAACGTTTACAATTAAGTGTAATCAGCAGAATCACATGCGCGTTCACCACCAGTGGGGAACAACTTGTATGAGATTCTGAAAATTATATTTACCTTACAGTTCGTGCTGACGAGAAACATATTTTCAGTAAGAGAATATTAATTTCAAAACTATAGTTCACGGATAATTTATATTTATGTAATTTTCACTGTCTTGCCCACATACGTTTTGGTACTTCGCTGAATTTCATTTGAGAACAATTAGGTCTTAGCAGACACATTACATGTGATCTTCTTCTAGCACATTAACAGTCCACCTAGTGGTCTTCTTTATATATACACACATATATATATATATATATATATAATTAACAACAGGCTGGAGATTGGCAATCAATATGTTATTTAGCCACATCTGGACGTGTGTAGGTTCATTCTTAATAACATGCTCATGTATTGTTTATAACAAAAAAAAAAAAAGAGAGAAGCTGCACGTATAACACATAACTTAGAAGCAGCGCTACA
>NC_069000.1:22906626-22907583 GCF_001194135.2 Octopus bimaculoides
AGGGATGCGAGTATCCTAGTTCACTGGTTTATACCTGAAATCAAAGAAAACCAAGTATATTAGTTTATCACCGAAATGTATAAGTATTTACATAAACCATTTTAATTTCTGAAATTAAAGAATTGGACTTGGAAACAGCTGTAGGTAGGAGTTTCTATGTATGAATTTGAATGTCTTTAAATAAAAATATCAGTACATAAATTTTTATCCATTTTCTTCATTTTCTTATTTAAAAAGGTGTGTGTACATATTTACATGTATGCAAATGTGTGTGTATCTATGAATGTATGTGTGCGTGTTTGTGTGTGTGTGTGCTTGCATGTGTTTGCATGTGTGTGTGTGCATTTCCTTCCTTGTCTGCTCCAACAAATTATATCTCACTCATGGATTGACCAAAAAAAAACAGTAATAGGTTGATGATGATGATGATGATGATGATGATGATGATCATTATTACATACACACATATATGTGCATTAATATATACACAAATATATACATATGTACGTATACATATATACACATATACATATATATATACATATATACATATTCTTTTTGTCCGTCCTTCTTTTCGTATACATTCGCTGCTTTCTTCCAAGGAATCTAATGCTCTTAGCTTAGTTTTTCCTTGGGGCTGGCCAGATTGGAGCAATCTCGAGTATAACCAGCCGAAATTGCAAAGATAATCTGGAATTTGACTGAGGAAAGTAAACTCCGAATAACTTGTCCTTGTTTTCTTTGTATCGTCTGTCTGGATGTTTTGCTGTCCCTTTTTTGTATCACTTAGCTGTCTGGATGTTTTGCGTTCTTGTCCCGTTTTTGTATTTATATATATATATATATATATATATATTATTTTGTTTAAAAGAGTTCCAACACTGTCTGTTTTTTATGTTTTATTTATATTCCTGCAGAACTAATGTGGGGTATAGAATATGGAATATACAATATATA
>NC_069000.1:22907955-22910083 GCF_001194135.2 Octopus bimaculoides
ATACATACATACATACATACATACATACATACATACATACATACATACATACATACATACATACATAAATACATACATACATACATACATGTATATAAACATGCACTAACACACACACACACACACACATGCATATATATATATATATATATATATGTAGAAAGAGAGAAAGTTTTATGAAATTCTACAAGTACCTACAACTACAGACACACATACATACACACACACACACACTCACCCTAACTTTTAAATAAGCCTTGCAAAAATAAAATACTCGATTTTCTTTCAAAATAATTTAAATAATTTTTGCAGAAGTCAAATATTTCTGCTGCAACTTGAACTGCTTCTCTATTTATGGAATTTAACCTCTGTAGAAATATTTCAAATCCTTACTGGTTGTTTCATTTCAATTCTGATTTATGACTAGAATTACGAACAATTAAATAATTGTTGTTCCTTTCTGACAATGTTATTCTTTCCCCACAATGTGTATTCCTTCTGCATGTTGTTATTCTTTCCCACATATTGTAGTTCTTTCCATACAATGTTGTTCCTTCCCCATATCGTTATTCTTTCCCACAATGTTGTTTTGTCTTTATGCTGTTATTCTTTCCTATACATTGTAGTTCTTTCTGTACAAAGTTGCTCTTTTCCCATTTTGTTATTCTTTCCCCACAATGCTGTTCCTTCTTCACAACGTTATTCCTCCTTTACATTCTTGTTTCTTCCCTGCCTTGTTGTTTCATTCCAGTAATGTTGCTTTGCCACATTGTTATTCCTGCACCCTATTTGCTAATCCTTCTCTTCCATTTTGTTCCTTCCTCACATTGTTATATCGTTATATCCACACTGCAATTGTTATTCCCTCCCATCAGTGTTGCTCCTTTCTCACACTGTTGTTACTTCTCCATGTTATTATTCTTGTACTTCAACTGTTGTTCCTTCCCTATATTACAGAATCATTCATGAGGTTTTTGAGTCCATTTTTTTCACTAAGTTTTCTTCTCATATTTATCATTTCTATTTTTTTTTCTCTAGTTTTTGGTATTGTCTATTTAAATTAGTGAAAGATCTCAAACTATTTCAGCTTGAGGGATTTTCCTAAAGGATGTAAATATTTATCCTCCTCCAACTAGAGAAGGATTCTGTCAGTTCATGATAAGATTTATAGTAGCTTCAGGGAGATTAAACACCAGTTGAAAGGAAGAAAAATTCAGCATTGTAGTAATCATTTCACATGGAAATAGCCCCTTATACTTAATGTAGTGAACTAAGATATTTGTATTAATTAAAATTTCATTTTTATTAACCATTTTAATAAATTACTGATGATTTATTATTAAAATATACATTTTTATTAATAATCAATAAGAAATGGTTAATTAATTCTGGCAAAGAATGCCCAGGCAGAGAACTCTGAAAACTTTAATGAAGTAAAATTAATTAAAAATAGAATGTGAGGCTTAGAGTGTGAAATTAGTCTGGTTTTGGCAGAAGAAGGATAACTCTGGATATTTCAGTTTTAGAAGACTTCTTCAGCAAAGTATAGTTTTTTTTTACCAATACTGATAGACAAGAGTGTCTTTATCTATGCCCATGGTACTATCCACATCGGATTAGACTGTCACAGGAAAGAATCCCAAAATGGATTCTTCAAGCTGAACCAACTGGTAAGAGACCTAGGAGTAGAGCAAGCTTAAGATGGTCAGATGATATCCGTAGTCTCAGTTGGTCATGCTTGGGAGTAATGACAATTGTGTCTGATAGGACCCTATTGAAGAGGTTCCTGAGGACTCCATCTCTACAACCCTCTCAGAATAGTGGGCAAAGATATATATATATATATCATCATCATCATCATCATCATCATCGTTTAACGTCCACTTTCCATGCTAGCATGGGTTGGACGATTTGACTGAGGACTGGTGAAACCGGATGGCAACACCAGGCTCCAATCTAATTTGGCAGAGTTTCTACAGCTGGATGCCCTTCCTAACGCCAACCACTCCAAGAGTGTAGTGGGTGCTTTTACGTGTCACCCGCACGAAAACGGCCACGCTCGAAATGGTGTCTTTTATGTGCCACCCGCACAAGAGCCAGTCCAGGGGTACTGGCAACGATCTCGCTC
>NC_069000.1:22910942-22912627 GCF_001194135.2 Octopus bimaculoides
AGCGGAAGCTATCGACTACCTCTAGTTTTTCTCCCTGGAATGAGATAGAAGTTGTTTCCTGTTTGTTTACAGTGTTTATTGCACCTGAACATCTGCCACATACAAAAACTAACTTCGTAGTTAATCTGCCTTTGATATTGCTGCACCTCTTATGTGTCCATAGCTTGCACCGGGTACATCTTATAGAGTTACTACCTACTCCTTTACTGCATACTGACACTACCTGAAGGGGTTTGTGTTTTATCTACCTTCCTACTTATTAGGATTTTGGTTTTTGCTAGGTTGACTCTAAGGCCCTTCAATTCTAGTCCTTGCTTCCACACCTTAAACTATATATATATAATGTACTGTTCTATGATGGTAAGATAAAAAAAAAAAATACATTCCATCTGGCAAGAGATAAATATTTTTCAATAAGCATAATATATGTTTTTAAGTGCAATTATTATTTTCATGCGATGAAAGCATGCCAGACAGTATTTTTTAATACATCTAGTGTCTCAACACAATCTTCAGGCACTGCCCACATGGCATAACAAGCTAAAAATAGGACGACAGGATGAAAGAAAAAGTGAGAAAATGTGAGAAAGAAGGTGGAAGGTTGAAAAACCAAAAAACAAAAGAAGAAAAGAGAAAGTGGCAAAGTCGGGGAGGAATTGGAGTTATTTCCCCTTTGACCATAAAATGTATGACTGAAAAGATAGTGGCTTAGTGTCTGCAGTGCAGCTGCTCAATCCAGAGAGGGTCGTACTTTCCAATTCATCAACAAGAACTTAGCCATATGGTTATGATTGCTGAAAACTTTGGATCTAGAATTTAGCAGTGTGATAGAATTCTTAGATCTGAAAAGGATCTGATGTATGATTAAATCTGTCAAATATGACACGAGTTAAAGTAATGCTAGATAATAACACAACCAATAACAAGAGCTACATTGGACTATGCGAAGACGACTTCAAAAATCGTTATGCTAACCACATATCTTCCTTCTGACACAGGGATAAAAGTGAAGCTACACCATGTGTCAACGGATCAAAGAAAAATGTAAGCTATGAGTAGTTGGAAGAACTCAAATCTTTTTCAGATCTAAAAACTCTACCACACTGCTGAATTCTAGAGCCCAAATTTTCAGCAGTTGTAAGCATATAGCTAAGTTCCTGTTAACGAATTGGAAAGTACCACTGTCCCTGAATTGAGCAGCTGTACTGCACACTCTAGGCCACTATCTTTTCAGCCTTATATTTTATGGTGGAAGGGGAAATAACTCTAATTCTCCCCTTTAGCCTCTTTGTGTTTTCTTTTCTGTTTTCCAGTATTTCAACCTTCCACCTTTTATATCTGCTACTTTCTCACTTTTTCTCGCTTTTTCTCTCATCTTATCGTCCTATTTCTAGCTTGTTATGCCATGTGGGCAATCCCTGAATATTGCACTGAGACACCAGACGTGTTAAAAAGTACTGTCTGGCATACTTTCATCATGTGAAACTAATAGTAGCATATGAAAACACACACACATATATATATATGATTTAAAAAATACAATGTATGTTTTCATGTGCTACTATTAGTTTCATGTGATGAACCTAGACCTATGTTACTGGGAAGCAAACTTCTTACTACACAACCATGCCTGTGCATATATATATATATATATATATATATATATATATATATATATATATATA
>NC_069000.1:22912658-22920554 GCF_001194135.2 Octopus bimaculoides
CATATATATATATGGCACACTGGAAAAGTGTCTTCTATTATAGCTTTGAGTCTTGGGAGTGGATTTGGTAGAGGGAAACTGAAAGAAGCCCCATCTTATATATGTGTATATCTATGTATACATCTTGGCGTTTGTAATCCATCTATGCTTGACAACCGGTGTTGATTTGTTTATATTTGCCTAACTTAGTGGTTCAGCAGAAGTGACCAGTAGAGTAAATATCAGGCTTTCAAAGCAAAATAAGCACTGCAGTTGATTTGTTCAGCTAAAACCCTTCAAGGGTGCCCCAGCATGGCCAGTCAAATGACAGAAACAAGTAAAAGATAAAAAATAATATATATATGTGTGTGTGGAGGTGTGTGGCTTAGTGGTTAGGGTGTCCGCATCATGATCGTAAGATTGTGGTTTCGATTCCTGGACTGGGTGACGCGTTGTGTTCTTGAGCAAAACCTCATTTCACATTGCTGGCAAAAATGAGTAATGCTGCAATGGACTGGCGTCCCGGCCAGCTGGGGAACACATACGGCACTGAAACCAGGAAACTGGGCCCATGAGCCTGGCTAGGCTTTAAAAGGGCGCATTTATTTATTTTTTTTATACACACACACACACATATATATGTGTGTATATACATATATGTATATAAATTTTATACATACTCTAAGCTAATGTATAAACATCATAAAATATATTCATGGTATTTAAGAGCTCAATTATTTAGACATTATTAAACTCCAGTATATTATTATAATGCAATGAATATAGCTGGAATAAATTTACATGTATATAAAGAATCAACTAAAATTATAGTTGAGTGCAAAATATTTAGAATGATAAAAAATAAACAGCAGAAAAGCAGAAATTTAAGCTATGAATCCTTAGTGAAATTTCCGCTTTTCTATTCATCTAAATATATATTACATTACATTAATTTATATAATATTATATCATATTTATATTATATTATATTATATTATATTATATTATATCATACAAGAGTTCTCGAGCTGTCAATAATGACAGGGTTATTGTTGATAAAGTTACCCAATGGAAGTTGATAATTAGAGGATGAAGAAGTAAATAAACATGCCAAAATAACAGGGAAATATGAAAATTGTATTCATCACTGCCAAAATAATATACAGCGATGATTCACTGCAGAAGTTCATGAAGAACAACATTTCCTGTGTAGACACGAGGGGGCATTAACACATCTTGGCCTTTTGAATTTTCAGTCAGTAATTTCAAACACTTTCTTAACCCTAGCCCTAACCCAGATCAGGTCATTTTAAAGTGTAGACTACAGATACTGTAGCAGGCCGCATGCTAAAGTAGCATTGAAATTTGTTATGACTTGCAATGCTGGGTAAATTATTTGAATTTATGAATATTAAAACATTACAAGACAATGTAGATAGCAGAATGAACTTCTGAATATAAAAACTAAGTGGAGCAACTCCAGTAAATAAGTGGAGACTTTGTTTGGAAATTTAGAGAGAAAGATTTTTATTGGTCTTAGTGGAAAAAGAAATCTAATCAAACTTAAGTGTCCTTTTTCTATATAGTATGGCAGTAATATACTTCAAAAGAACTGTTCAGGCTACAATAATAAGGAAAAATCTTTTATAAATGTTGCAATGCATGGCAAATCATCAAAATTTATGGATATAAAAACATTAGCTAAGCATTACAAAAGACAAACAGAACAACTAAATAGAGACACTGTTGCAATAAGAAAGGTGAAATGCTGTTGGATAATTTATCATCATCATCATCATCCAGTGTTTTAAATGTGGGTGTTGTCCCTGTTTCTAGGGGTAGCTTGATCTACCTCAATGCCATAGCAACCACCCTCACAATGTCTTGCCATCTTGCCCAGTTTTGGGTATCCTTCTTTTTCAAACCGACCCTCCCAATCTTCTCCTCCACCTTTACCTCAGTCTACCTCGTTTTCGTGTCCCATTTACCTCAAATGCAATTACCCTCCTCAGAGCATGCTCTTCATCCCTCCTCAACACATGCCCATACCACCTCACTCCATTCACCCTTGCCAGCCATACCATCGATTCCTCCACCCCCTGCATTCCCATCAAATCCTCAGTGTTCTTATCAAACAGACTCATGATTAATTTAGAAAACTTCAAACTGTTTCATTAAGCCTTATGAGACAAATGCAATGTCTAGCTCATGTCTAATGATTTAAAGTAAATCTTATAGAATGGCACAAATTCAACAGTTTCAAATGCTTAAGTGTTGCTGAGTCCCCCTTCGGTCATGAATGACCATAGGATTGCACCTAGAAAGTTACCCTCCCAGGCACAAGTCCGGGCAAGGTTACTTATGGAAGACCAGCAGTCGCCCATGCATCTCGGCCTCCCCTCTCCATGTTATCCAAGGGAAAGGCAAAGGCCGATACAGCTTGGCACCAGTGACATCACAATTTATTTCTACAGCTGAATGAACTGGAGCAATGTGAAATAAAGTGTTTTGCACAAGAACACAACACACAGCCCAGTCTGGGATTCGAACTCACAACCTCAAGATCGTAAGCTCAACACTCTAACCACTGAGCCATGCACCTTCACAAGATAAAAGTATATATACAAAGACACATAACATATTATATAGATTGATTAAGGTCGTGAGCTGACACATTTGCTTGCACACCGGACAAAATACTTAGTGACGTTTCTTCTGACGTTTAATTCAGAGTTCAAATGTGACTGAAGTCAATTTCATTTTTCACTCTTTCTTGTCAATAAAATAAAGTACCAGCGAAGTACAGGAGTAGATTTAATCAACTAGACCCCCTCCACCAAAATTTTGAGCCTTTACCTATGCTGGAAACAATTACGTTATATTACATCCTCATCCTCATCCTCATTTAACGTCTGTTTTCCATGCTGGTATGGGTTGGACAGTTTGACAAGAGCTGGCAAACCAGAGGACTGCACTAAGCTCCACTGTCTGTTTTGGTATGGTTTTTATGGCTGGATGACTTCCCTAATACCAACCACTTTAAAGATTGGACTGGGTGTTTTTTACATGACACCAGTGCTGACGAGGTCTTATTTGGCTTGCTCGCTTATGGCTGGATGCCCTTCCTAACACCAACCACTTTACAGAGTGGACTGGGTGCTTTTCATGTGGCATCAGCACTGGTGAGGTCTATTTATCAAATCATGTTATACTGTACATAATCACTCGGGGGTTGGGGTAGTAACTGAAAATAAGAGTTAGTTGAGAAATATCCACTAAACTGTCGTGAAAGAAAGTTAAGAAAGCTAATCATTACATTTTTTATTGAAGAATCTAGGCTAAAACATTGTGGACAGAGCATATGGCAAAACTCCAAGCATAATACCCAACTTCACCAAAATCAAGATGAAAATTATGGTAGCATGTAATGCATAGTATTAAGTTATAAAGTTTGATTCCACATACTTTTATTATGAACTAACTTAAAAGCCACACTCTATGTGGACAGTTAAGCTAGCTCCTGGGGGAGGAGTGATAATTGGGCCTGTGACCCAAAACTAAAGAGCAATAATAATAAAGCATTTATTCATACCCTACTGATATAGCATTACCTTACCAATATCACATTACTTTAAATGAAAAATTTGTAAGTTCACAAATTTTTCGAGTTCTTTTAAAATTTGAATTTTCAACTGTTAGCATATAACAAATCCTCATCCAGACCTGATCCCAATGCTGGATGTTCAAGAACCAAATGAAGGGCAGATTTTTAATTCTGGGATAATCCTGATTCCAAAACGGTATAATATGGCTTATGTGGAGCAAATGTAGACTGAGATACAGGGATTCCAGACAGACAGAATTTCGCATTTTTTTTATTATTATAGGACACAGTAGTGTGATATAAGTTTTCTTACTTTTTACAATACATCTCTGTTATATATATTTTATATAAAATGAAATGCAAAAGGTAGTGTATTAGATTGCAGTAGATTGTTCTTGTAGAAGTTGTGTAATGCTTTGTATTATACATGGCATTATAAACTTTTACGATAGTGAACTGGCAGAATCATTAGCATGCTAGTGGCATTTCTTCTAGCTTCACCTTCTGAGTTCAAATTCCACTGAGGTTGACTTTGCCTTTCATTGTTTTGGAGGCGATAAAATAAGCATCAGCTGAGCACAGGGACTAATGCCCTACCCACCAAAATTGTTAGCCTTGTGCCAAAATTAGAAAGTATTATATGTTTTTTTTTTTTAAATATTTAGGTCCCAAAATTAAGATTTTATTACACTTAACAATGTATTATATATGAGTTTTTATGTTATTTTCTCGTATTTTCAAGAATGGATCTGACTTGTTATAAAATGGTATCTTCTCTTAGATGAATCAATATCTACCCATCCCTTTAAATATGGCCGTTGTAGATGTGTGTGAGAAGATAAAGGAAGCACTCACACAAGATTATCAATAACTATCAAAAGGTTGTGAAAGTGGTGGTAATGATGGTGGTGGCATCATCATGTGGAGTTGTTTCACCAGTGAAAGGTGTTGGAATAAAAGCATCATTGCTATGATATTATACAAAGAAAAGAAAAAAAAAAAAAAAGAAAGAAATTGAATAAAAGCATTTCTGTCTTCTTTATACAACAGTTTACTCATTCCCAGTTTGGCAATATACCAACATAGTGATCTACTTGCTTATTCTGTCCAAAAGAGTCTTGAAATATTTTTCAAAGAACACACAATCGAGACTTTGTTCAGGTCTGGATAGACTCCAGAGCTAAACTTCTATTCGAGAATGTGAGATCATTAAACCAAAGCTGAATTCCATAACTTCCAATAAGAATGAGTATTTACTATGAGTAAATCCATGAAGAATGGGACAAATTAAATCTCACATTATTGAAATATTTTGATAACATTTATATAAGAATTAAATAAACTACAAGATAATATGCTCCTCAATCATCATTTATTAAAGTGTGGATGATGCCTAAAAGAAAATCTCCCTTTCTCCATAATTTTCTCATCTTAATTGGAAAAAAATTATGCACAACTATTCTGAATAATATACTTAAACCTCAACAAAAATTTCATAAATACCACAGCACACATTTATAAAGGAGCATTGACAACATATTTTAGTAATAAAAAGGTTTGTTTATTAGGTTTTCTATATTAGAAACTGTCAGAATGTAGTGATTAGGAAACGATATTAAGAGTTAGATAATTTCTTTCTGGTTAAACCAGTAAAGGACACAACTCAGAATATTCCTGGGTTCTTCATTGTTGTTTCTTGGCTCTGAAGAAAACTAAGTTACAATATAGAAATATTCATAAAAAACATGTTGAATAGGAATATATATGCTTACACACATACTCCAAATACACCCATATATTCATATTTAAATATATATGTATACTCTCACACACACACACACATACATGCATGTATCGTTTGTAGAAATACATAAATCCGGAGGAGAAGCACATTCTAAGATGTAGAGCAGCTAATATTATAGTTGGGGAGGCCAGTTTATGGAGTTACTCTGGGTTTCTCGCACATAAGGGGTTTAGCCTTACAGCATATCTTCAGACCCCAAACACTGTGGCCTGAGACCCCTCCATATTTTAAAGAGGTCTCAGATGACTATCACCAAGTATAGCAATATCTGTTTCAACACACATTTTCATATCAAGAAAACAAATATATAAAAGTAATACACACACACACACATACATATGTATGTATGTATAATATATTTTATATATATAGAATCCAACATTTCATATTCTGTATGGATTGTTACATAATTTCCTAGTATGTTGTAAAATCTACATCACCTGATAATTAATTCTAGATATTGAATGAAAGTTATGTATCTATGTATTTATCTGACTATCTGTCTATGTGTAGTGTCCTGCATATATATATATACATGCATGCATACATACATACATGCATACGCACACACACACACACACACATTTGCTCATGCACACACATCAAAAAACTCACACACACTCATATATATATATATATATGGTAGAGTCTAGGCAGCACAATTTTAGCCAATCTCAAACAGATATGCATCACTTGCAGTATGTAAAGTGGAAATTTTCACTGTGAATATTTATGTGTATTTCTTCATATTTGCTTGGATCACAGTTAGTATTTATTTCTCTCTCTATATATATATAAACAGTTGTGCAAAATAATGGAAACACCTTGATAAATGGTTAGGAGAAGAAAAGGCCTAAACACAATTTTCAATGGATCTACAATACATAGTTTTTCTGCAATGCAGTGAACCTAGAAGAATGCACTCAGTTCCAACAATTGATAGACATCAAGAGATATCCAGGATCCATTACTTGTTTCCTTTAGAGCTGCATCACCTAGGAAATAAAAGTACTGCTCTAGTCTCTGGAACATCAATCACACATGGAAGGTATATCAAATAAAACGATGTATCTTTGCTTCTCACTCTTGATCTCTTAGTGCTTTTGAAAAGGGGCATTTTACACAAAATATCAGGACTAATTAACCCTTTAGTATTTAAACTGGTCATATCCGGCCAAAAATTTCTACCTGTTTTTATGCTCAAAAACACTTCATTTCACATTGCTCCAGTTCACTCAGCTAGCAAAAATGAGTAACGCTGCAATGAACAGGCATCCCATCCAGCTGGGGAATACATACACCATTGAAACCGGGAAACCGGGCCCATGAGCCTGGCTAGGTTTTAAAAGGGCGCATTTATTTATTTATTTTATGTTCAAACTAGCCAGTTCTGGCTTTTACACCTACCCTATAATGTCACTGTAAAAAGAAATTTATCATATTCCTGAAATATCAAAGCTATGAGATAATGCATGATTAGTTTAAAGCAATGTGAATAAATAAGCATTGCTAGTGCCACATCATGGTAATACCATGTAAAAAGTACATTCTGTAAAGTGGTTGGCATTTGAAAGAGCATCCAGTTGTAGGCACCATGCCAGGACAGACAATGTAGTCGGGAGTAACCCTCGGCCTTACCAGCTCCTGTCAACCATCCAACCCATGCCAGCATGGAAAACAGGCATTGAACGATGATGATGATGATGATGATGATAATGCATTTGATATTCTGAATGCTAGAGGGTTAAATATTTCTCTGGTTATATTTTAATATCTATCCTTCATCTTTTATCTTTTTCTTGCTTCAGTCATTGGACTGCCATCTTGCAGGGGTATCAACTTTGAAAGGTCTAATTTTAAAAAATCGACCTCAGCAATTATATTCTAAGTCTGGTACTTATTCTATCAATCTTCTTTACTGAACTACTAGATTACAAGGGTACAAACAAACCATCACTGGTTTGTTTGTCAGCAGTGATGAGGGAAAAACTTGTACACAACAACACATATACACAACCGCACGTGCACACACACACACACACACACACACACACATACACACACACACACAAATACATACATATACACACGACAAGCTTCGTTCAGTTTCTGTCAACCAAATCTACTCACAAGGCTTTGGTTAACCTGGGACTATATTAGAAGACATTTGCTCAAGGTGACACCTAGTGGGAGGGAACCTGAAACCATGTGGTTTGGAAGCAAAATTCTTTGTCACAGAATCATGTCTATATCTGTACACATATGTATACATGTGTGTGTGTATACATATACATATGTATATATGTGTGTGTGTATATATGCATATATATAAATAAATGCATGTGTATATATATGTGTGTGTGTGTGTGTGTGTGTGTGTGTGTGTGTGTATATATATATATATATATATATATATATATATATATGAGCGTCATACTAATACATCCTTTTGTTATTTACACCACCTGTCCTCGTCTGTTGTTGTTTTTTCGTATATTCTCCCATATAT
>NC_069000.1:22928944-22937120 GCF_001194135.2 Octopus bimaculoides
ACTTTAAAATTAAAAAAAAAATTCTGTAAAATTTAAAAAATGATAAATAGATGAAATAAATCAATGCATAAATAGATAAATATTGTGATTTATTTTCTAAATATCTTTGAATATTTTGCTTTATATTTGTTATCCATCTGTGTGTGTGTGTGTGTATGTGTGTGTGTATCTGTGTCTGTGTGTGTCTGTCTGTGTGTGTGTGTCTGTGTGTGTCTGTGTGTGTGTGTGAATGTGCTTGTATGTGTGTCTGTGTATGTGTGTATGTCTGTGTGTTTCTGTGTGTGTTTGTATTTACATGTGTGGATGTATGTGTGTATGTGTGAGTGTGTTTATGCATGTATGTTTGTGTGTATGTGTGTGTATGTGTGTGTATGTGTGTATGTGAATATGTTTGTGCGTGTTTGTGTTTATGTGTGTGTGTAAATTTGTGTGTACAAATGAAGGAAAAGAGTACTCATTACATTGTGTAGAGAATATATTTTTACAGCTGAGCAGTTTTCAACTCACACAGCCATAATTCAAAGTACGGTGGAGATGTAATATGCATGTCTATGAACCCTCAGTCTATGGCTGTTTGAACCAAAATCTCTGAGTCATTACATTCCTGCTCAGTTTCTATCAACCACTCTGTCCCTTCTCGATACCTGTCATGTATCCATCGTAGGCATGTTGCCTATGTAACAGAAGATGGCATTTTAATCCTCACATTTACCACCCATGTCTCTGTCTCTCTCTTCTGTTATAACATCTGTGTAACAAGAGATTTTATTAGATGTGTTAACACTTGATACACCCAGCATCATCTTATACTAGCCATCTCTTCCTGGTCCTTGTGTCACTCATTTTTAATATACATCACCCTCTGTCCATCTATAATAATCCATTATTCACCTCTTCTTGATGTCCATTACTATTTCTAACCAACATCTATTACAATCCTTTACTCTTCTATTTCTCTCTCTGCTTCTCTCTGTCTCTGTCAGTTCATTTGTCTGTCTGCCTATTTATCTGTCTGTCTGTCTCTGTCTCTCTGTGTGCCTGTTTGTCTCTCTGTCTCTCTGTCTCTCTCTCTCTCTCTCTGTTTTTCTGTCTGTCTGTATCTAACTGTCTCTCCCTCGCCTCAAACATATAACTGCCATCACTGTTTCTGACTTACAACCCCTTCTTCTTGCTCAAATCAACCTATTTAAGATATTTTGCTTGATCCACAATTTTCTCATCTCTAACACATATTAGTTTTATAATTTCTTTCTTACATTATTTTATTTAATATTGTTATCTATATATTCATATTTCATTGTGATAGTTATTGTAGTTGAGGTCATGGCCATAGTGTTGGTAGGATATTTTGACTAGCCATTGACTTCTAATTTTTACTGTTTATTGATTTTATTTGACAGTAGATAATGTATGTGAATATTGAGATATTTTATGATATGTTTGTGTATGTGAGTTGTTTATGACAACAAGAGGAAAAGTTTTCACTGAAGGCATATAGATATGTGCTGTGTGTAAGACGTAAGTTGGAAGGGTACCTCAGCTAGATTACTATTGGACAACGAACAGAGGTTCACAATCTATAGGGTGGGCAACAGAGATGATGTAGGTAGTGTAGCCATACTTTTGGTAGAAAAATAAGTAGATGATGTAATTGATGTAGTCAGAGTGTGCAATAGGAGTGTTAAGCTGAGACATGTTTTAAATAAATCAACAGTTATATTTATTTCCACCTATGCCTCACAGTCTGGGCTGGCAGCTGATCAGTAGGGCTGATGATGGCAGAATCTGTAAGAAAATTGGTAAAAAAAATTCCAGGTGCAAAAGCAAAACTTGGTACCAAAGGGTCTTAAAGTTAACTTAGCAAAGACCAAAGTTCTAGCAAGTAGGAAAACAAACAGGACTCTGTTCTGCTTTTGGCTAATGGCCCTGCTCAATATGTAGAAAAGGTGTAGACAAGAATTCTTGATACTAAAATGCAATATTTAGCTTAACTTTCAGCCCAGTTTTCCAAAACTGATTTCTTGGCATCCCCCTATACCATAGATTGCATGCAAGAACAGAGCAGCTGTACGTGACTTGTTAATAGGAATCAACATTTACTTTAAATTTCATTTTGGCTTTATTTAATAAATATCTTTACTAACTCATATTTCTGTTGTAGGTTCATCCAGTTTGCAGTTTGAAAGTGACTGATATAGGTGTATGTTTGAAAGCTTCAAGTTTGTATTTATTTACAAGGATGCATGTTGAGAATGTTTCTTTTTTCACTTTAATATACAGCCAGAGTGAACTAGAACCTTGAGTTTTTTTTAGTTGGACATAGCTGACAGTGGATACTGAAATCATTCTATACCTTTACCTATGCAACAATATTATATTTTATTCTGTGGTTGCTTTCTCCACTTTCTCAATGTATCTGGAAAAATACATAGGCTGAAATAAATGGCTCTGTTGTGTTTATCTGATTTTAAAGGTATTCTTGGTTAACCTAATGTACTTATTTACTGTACATTTGTTAACCCTACATTCGTTCTATATAACACCTTCTTTAGAGGCATTTTTTATCCAAAGAGCACCTGCATTTTTTGTAGAGTTCACAGATTTTTGGTTGTGGTTAGTGATTAGTAAGTTTATTTTATCCATGCAACTATAGCTAACCTTAATAGAATGCGTGTTGAAAATTTTTTGATGTCTGTGTGAACAGAGTAGAGCATACTGTAGGTCCTAGTAACATTTGAGGATGCATGAAACTAAAGTTAGGGATATATAAAACATTTTATATATATCTCTAAATTTTGTATTATTTTATATGAATTGTTCTATGTATTTCAGCTTAATTATAAAACCACTTTTGGTTAAAATCGTAGTGTGGTGCTGTATTGTTAAATATTGCTCTATTTAATGACATGTTAGATAAGCATCTGCTATTGTTGTCTATAATATAGTGTATGACAGCATATAGGTGGTTTGAACTCCTATTTATATATATATTTCATCTCTGTTGGGTTTATAGCAGAAGTGAAATATTTTCTGTAAAGTTAAAAGTTGCATCTGGAAAACTTGTTATCTTCAGGTTTGTATTTATCATAAAGTTAAAATCAAATTCTTTAAAAGTGATAATTAATGTACTTTCTGAGTTTGTTCATGTCATACCCATTCACACTATGGGATACAACAAGCCTGTAGTCTGCATAAAATCCAATATTGGTGGATATTGTTCTGTTTCTGTATAATCTATCCAATTTGTTTCCATTTAAGAACAATGTTTCAGCTGGTAGATACAGCCAAAATATGTTTATTGTAGACAAAGAAGTAAAATGGAAATGGATATAGTGGCATATTTATATGTTTTAAATAGTTCCGATGACACTTCCATGATGTACATATGCATCATCATCATCATCATCATCATCATCAGCAGCAGCAGCAGCAGCAGCAGCAGCAGCAGCAATGTCTTCACATTTGCTTTTTCCATGCTGGCACTGGTTGGACGAGAGTTATTGAAGCAGTATTTTTATGACTGGATGCTCTTCCTGTTACAAACACCCGTTTTTAAAGTAAGGTAGTTTTGAAACTATGAGCTATAAGAATTTACAAGAAATGTAATCACTGTCACCTGTTTGGTTCACAAGGTGAAAATGTGAAGACACATGGCAATACTAAAACAACCATGTGTACACATACATATATATGTATATGTGTCTGGGTGTATGCATGTGTGGTCTATGCATATATGTGTGGTGCATGTGCATGTGTGTGTGTATGTGTGTGTATGTGTGTGTATGTGTGTATGCAATAAAGAACAGCTGCATTAAATTTACCTGGTTCTTCTTGTCATTAGTTTATCCATGCTCACTCCAGGCATGCAGACTAGACCAGTTAATGCATAACCAACACACAGTTACATCAAGTTGAACCAGTCACGGTTAACTTAACCAAAACTTATAACCAACAGTCATTACAAAGTCATATGTGTTTGGACTAAATATTTTTCAGAAAGAAGGAAAAAAATAGTCAAAAAGGAAGAAAAAGGCAAAGAGGGGATATCAGAAAGCAGTTGTATCAAATGACCCCCATGAAGGTGAATAAGAAGTAATTCAAGAAATAAAATGGATTTTTGGCTGTGGGAACAAATGACAAACAAGCAAATGGGGGAGGGGCATCATCATCCTCATCATCATCATCATCCTCATCATCATCATCATCATCATCATCATCATCTTCATCATCATTTAACGCCTTTTGTTCATGCTGGTATGGGTTGGATGGTTTGACTGGGCTGGCACACTGGAAGGCTGCATCAGGTTCCAATCTGATTTGGCATGGCTTTCTATGGTTGGATGCCCTTCTTAACACCAACCACTCTGAGAATGCAATGGGTGCTTTTATGTGCCACCACCATGGGTGCCAATTTGCATGACAATACATGCAAATGTAATTTTCAAAATTACGACTCATTTCAAAATATAGACAAAAATATTTGAAAGTTTACAAAAAGGGCAATTTAAAAGGAATTGCTAATTTGAAATTATTTTTACATGCATCTACATTTATTATAACAAATATATTTTCAAAGATGCTACCTGTATTATAAACCATATTATACTGTTGAGAAAAGAATACAGAAAGCTATGATAATGAGGTTTAATATCCGACATTTAAGCATTCACTTATTCGTTTTACTTACTCAAGAGATAAAGTTTATTTTTGAATATTCCTGGCTTCATTTTTTTCTCTTTTGCAATCCCACAGCAAATATTTACCATATTTTTTCTAAAGCAACCATCAAAATCTTGTGTGTAAGTGTATGTGTGTGCAAGTGTATGTGTGTGCAAGTGTATGTGTGTGTGTGTGTGTGTGTGTATGTGTATGTGTGAATTTCTACAATATATAATCAACACAGAGTAAGACTGTCTTCAATTTTTTTTTTGGTTTTGAATACAAACTACGAAATAAAGGGAAAATGTATTTGCCCCAATAATATGTATAAGGTATATAGATTATCTGCATATGTGTATGCGTTATTTAGATTATTTAAACTGCTAGCCTGTCACACACACAAAGTCACATCTTTCATTTCCAACATCCATGTATGCATTTATCCATCATTCCAGTCAGTATAACTTCTCCCATAACTATATGATATAAAGCATGGCAAGAGAGATCAAGCAACCAATCGACCATCCATCCAACCAACAAGCAATTGACCATCCAACCAAGAAGCAATCATCCAACCAACCAACCAACCAACCAACCAATCAACCAACAAGTCAGCAACCAACCAACCAACCAATCAACAACCAACCAATAACCAACCATCCAACCATCCAACCATCCAACAAACCAACCATCCAACTAACCAACCATCCAACCATCCAACAAACCAACCATCCAACTAACCAACCTTCCAACATCCAACCAACCAACCAACCAACCAATCAACAGCCAACCAACTAAAACCAACCAGCTAATCAACATACAAATCAGCCTCCAAACCAATCAACCTACCAACCAATGAATAAGCCAACCAACCAACCAACCAATCAACAATCAACCAACAACAAGCCAACCAACTGATCAACAACCAACATCAAACTAACTATCAACCCAATTAACAATCAGCCAATCAATCAATCAACAACCAACCAACAACCAGCCAGCCAACCAACCACTAACCAACCAACAACCAACTGAACAACAGCCAACAACCAACCAATCAACAACTAACCAATCAACCAACCATCCAACCAACCAACAACCAACCAACAAACCAACAACCAACCAGCAATCAACAAACCAACAAACCAACAATCAACCAATCGATCAACCAACCAGCCAGCCAACCAATCAACAATCAACCAACCATCCAATCAACAACCAGCTAACCAACATGTATATTGGTTTCAAATTTTGGCACAAGGCCAGCTATTTTGGGGGATGAAGTAAGTTGATTAAATCAACTGGTTTTTATTTTAATACAGTTCTATGTTTAAGAGATGAGGAAGTATTTACATTATTTACATTTGATGGATATTTGTCCTCATCTTGCTTGTTGTTAACACAACGTTTCAGCTGATATATTCTCTAGCCTTCATCAGGTGTCCTGGGGAAATTTTGAACCTGGGTTCTCATTCCTAAGGTATTTTTCGATGTTGTTGTTGTTGTTATTATTATTATTATTATTATTATTATTATTATTATTATTATTATTATTATTATTATTCAGACCACTACCTAGAATCAAATTCGGAATCTTGGAGTTAGTAGCCCATGCTCTTAACCACTATGCCATATGTCCATGGTCTATGGGCATATAGCATATTGGTTAAGAGCGCGGGTTACTAACCCCAAGATTCTGAGTTTGATTCCAGGTAGTGACCTGAATAATAATAATAATTATAATAATAATAATAATAATAATAATAATAATAATAATAATAACATTGAAAAATGGAGAAATGGAGACCACCCTCCCCTGTGGGATGAAGTTAAAATAATAGACAGAACTCCACTGGAAAATATGAAAACTAAAAGAAGCAGCACATATGCTAGGACACAACAACCTCCTAAACAGACTGAGTGCAGATATGAGCAGCATATGGGAACTGGTATTAAGTAAGGATAGGAAAATATTAGATTTATAAGCCCTAAAATTCACTCCATATTTATGCATGGGCATATGGTGTAGTGGTTAAGATCACAGTCTACTAACCCCAAGATTCCAAGTTCAATTCTAGGCAGTGATCTTAATAATAATAGAGTCAAAATTAAAAGAAGGGTACCAATGTTATCTAATGAATGATATTTTGACATCTTGTGTGTCTTCCACAGGTTCAAAAAATAATTTTGTCAATCTACTTTATATATTAACCAAAATGAAGTAGATTAACAAAATTATTTTTTGAACCTCTGGAAGACACACAAGATGTCGAAATATCGTTCACTAGATGACAATGGCACTCTTCTTTTAATTTTGACTCTATATCTTCTGGAGTAGTTATCTCAGTCCTTTATATATTATTAATAATAATAATAATAATAATAACAATAATAATAGGTTCAAAATTTCCCCAGAACACCTGAAGAAGGCTGGAGAATATATCAGCCGAAACATTTTGTTAACAACAAACAAAATGAGGACAAATATCCATCGAATGTAAATAATGTAAATAATGGTTTATTTTATCAACTCTGAAGTAAAGCAAAGAGTCAACTCCAGTGGCCTTTGGATCCAGAACGTAAAGACAGACAAAATACTATCAGGAAAAATAGACATTAAAACAATGATGAAGATGATGATTTGTAATACAAGCACAAGGCCACAAATTGTTTCAGGAGAGAAGAATTTTAGTTTGTAATGTTGACTCCAGTAGTTGATGGGTTTTT
This sequence comes from Octopus bimaculoides, assembly GCF_001194135.2. Lineage (NCBI taxonomy): Eukaryota > Metazoa > Mollusca > Cephalopoda > Octopoda > Octopodidae > Octopus > Octopus bimaculoides. The sequence continues at coordinate 22,936,331 of NC_069000.1, forward strand.
TATTTTATTGAACCTGGAGATACACTCTGTTGAGTGGTTGGCATTAAGAAGGGCTTCCAGCCATAGAAACTCTAACCGACTTTGATCAAACCATCCAACCCATGCCAGTATGGAAAATGGAAATTGAATAATGATGATGATGATGGAGATATGAAAGACATATTCAGCATAAAGGCCTGAATTCTGAACAGAAAGAGCCCTAAAATACATAACCATATAGTTCTTTGCTTGACACTGTAGAACAATGCTTCTAAACCACTTTTTACCTAAAGACCCCTTTGATTCCTATCTCACTTTGGTAGATTCCCCATCCCCAACCCTAAGACTTTCCATGTTTAAAAAATCCTGTTATATTTTTGATTATATATTGACTTCAAATTTTGGCATGGGGCCAGCAAGTTTGAGGGAGGAGTTAAGTCAATTACATCAACCCCAGTGTTCAACTGGTACTTATTTTATTGACCCTGAAAGGATGAAAGGCAAAGTTGATCTCAGTGGAATTAGAACTCAGAACATAAAATTGACAAAATGTTATTTATGATTAGATATTAGTAGGAATTGCTTGAAAAAAATTGTTAAAATATTTTGTATAGGCGCAGGAGTGGCTGTGTGGTAAGTAGCTTGCTTACCAACCACATGGTTCTGGGTTCAGTCCCACTGCATGGCACCTTGGGCAAGTGTATTCTACTATAGCCTCGGGCCGACCAAAGCCTTGTGAGTGGATTTGGCAGATGGAAACTGAAAGAAGCCCATCGTATATATGTATATATATGTGTATATATATATATAT
>NC_069000.1:22938578-22945496 GCF_001194135.2 Octopus bimaculoides
ATGTCGGTATGCACATACCTGTACGTATATATGCATATACTCATTTACTTTTATATATATATATATATATATATATATATATGTATGTATGTATGTGTGTGTGTTTGTGTGTCTGTGTTTGTCCCCCCACCATTGCTTGACAACCGGTTCGGCAAAAGGAGACCGATAGAATAAGTACTAGGCTTACAAAGAATAAGTCCTGGGGTCGATTTTCTCAACTAAAGGTGGTGCTCCAGCATGGCCGCAGTCAAATGACTGAAACAAGTAAAAGAGTAAAGAGAGTATTGTAGAAACATAGTCAAATTATAGCAGATAAATTTTAACAACAAATTCTTATATGAACCCCCAGGGGTCATAGGAACCCCAGTTGAGAACCAGTGTTCTAGAAGTTCTGACAATCCATTGCACACTTTAAGAAAACAAAACAAAGCTAAAAGTTAGCATCCAAGAATCGAACCTTTTGCTTTCTCTCTAAAGATCAGCAAGCATCAGCAACAATAGGAAGAGGAAGAAGGAGAAAAGAAAGACGAGGAGAAAGAGGAAGAAAAACAGGAGGAGAAGGGGGAGGAGGACAGCAACTGTTGTTAAGCCTGAGTAAACTAAAAGTAAATCCCAAAAGTAAACCAAAAGTAAAGCAATCTAGATTAAGCTCTAAAAGCAAGCTATACGTTGTGGTGGTGGTGGTAGTAGTAGTAGTAGTAGTAGTAGTAAATAGAACATCTATAGATTGGTCCATTGTTCAGATTTATTAGGATGAGTTCATTTATTAACAATATCTATCCAATTGGAAGAATTACTTAATCAAATATTCATTAGTGTTCGTACACACACACATGTATGAATGTACGTGTGTGTGTGTGTACGTTTGTATTTGTGTGTGTATATGTACATATAATATATATGTATATATACATATATATGATTAGATGAGTGTATATATATATATATATATATATATACATGCATATATGTATACACACACATAAAATGTGTGCGTGTGTATACATACATGCATTAAAGGTGGTTTGCGTGGTCATACTCTCTCTTCTATTTTCCCTTGTATATATATATATATATATAGATAGATCGATAGATAGATAGATAGATAGATAGTTAGATAGATAGATAGGGAGAGAGAGAGAGGAAAGTATGTGTATGAGTGTGTGTGTGTCTGTCTGTGCACATGTTTGCATATTTCATATGCATGCGCATGCGATTGTACGTGTGTATGTTTTGTATATGCTAACAGTGATTTGCATGATCATGTTACATATATTGAGATATATACGTATGCATGTACCTCAATGTTTGTCTATATCTCTCTCTGTTTCTCTTATTCTCTCATTCTCTCTCTCTCTCTCTCTCTCTCTCTCTCTCTCTCTCTCTCTCTCTCTCTCTCTCTCATTCTCTCCCAAACTTCTTCTGTCTTCTAACAAGGAGACATTGTTACTTCACTCTAACTTATACCATTAAGTAGATATATCAGTCAAACACAAGAACACAATTTACTTCAGAAATGCTATTATACAGCATTACTCACATTGGAATGTCTTGTATAATATTTTATAATACTATTCATTACTGTTCAATGCTGTACACTTCTGTACAATATTGTACAGCACTGTGTATCCGTTTAAAAATTTAAGCAAGGTTGTTCATTACTGTATATTAGTGTGCCCTACTATGCAATACTATAAAAAAAATGCTTGTGGGTGCACTTTAAAACACCTCCACAATCATACTCCTCTTCCAATGAGGGGTAACTGTGTATCTCCTTTACAGCAAGAAATATATACCTGTCCATCTGTCATACTTTAACCTCTCCAAACATAATGCCTAATGCCAGGTATAGTACCACCTCTCTCAATATTACATGCTACTCAGCTGAAGGGTCTTGTCTTGCAAGTTAATTGGTGACCTTACTGCTGTTGGTGCCGTTTGAAAAGTGTCCAGTGCTCTCAGTAAAGTGGTTGGTATTAGGAAGAGCCTCCAGCCATAGAAACCATGCCAAATCAGACACTGGTGCTTGATGCAGTCTTCTGGATTGTCATCTCCTGTATATGTATATATATGATGGGCTTCTTTCAGTTCCCATCTGTCAAATCCACTCACAAGGCTTTGGTCAGCCCAAGGCTAGAGCAGAAGACACTTACCCAAGGTGTTATGAAGTGGGACTGAAACCAAAACTATGTGGTTGGGAAACAAACTTCTTACCACACAGCCACACCTATAGAAACATTACCCTTCTATACTACTAACCACTACTCCTGCTCTCTTCTCCCTCACAGGTCACTCATGAAAGGTGGTGAGCTGGCAGAAACGTTAGCATGCTGGGCGAAATGCTTAGCGGGTATTTCGTCTGCCGCTACGTTCTGAGTTCAAATTCTACTGAGGTCGACTTTGCCTTTCATCCTTTCGAGGGTCAATTAAATAAGTACCAATTACGCACTGGGGTCAATATAATCGACTTAATCCGTTTGTCTGTCCTTGTGTGTAGCCCCTTGTGGGTAGTAAAGAAATAACACATCAAACTCTCCCTCCACATACCATTTCTATGTGAATCCTCTCTATCTTCTGTTGATCCCATTCTGTCCTACCATAACTACCCTTCTTTTAACACTCATTCTAACAGACTCTTCCATTTTCTTCTCATTCTCATGCTGTCACTTCAATCACTCCATCTGTTCCACCATACTTTCAATTCTTCTCCATTCCACCATGTTTTATCCCCTTTAGTATTCAGATTACTCTGTCAAATGTAATCCTTATTTATTCACATTGTTTTGAATTAATCATGCACTATTTCATAGCTTTGAGATTTTGATGATGTGATTTTTTGTTTTTAGAATAATCTTGCAGAGTAAGTGTGAGAGGTTGGTTCTGGCAGATGGAATATTTTGGCTGGTTGTGGCCGGCTTAAATGCTAAAGGGTTAACTCTTGAAGTCACCCAGACTCATATCCATTGCTACTGGTTACAATATATCAAGCAACCAGAGACAACATACACTGGTAACGACTTGTATATTGTCTTGCAGGATACAAGGCAACCTCACAAGTGTTGGTGCCATAGTAAAATGCACCCAGTACACACTTTAGTGTGGTTGGTGAATGAATGATGACAACGTAGATCTATGAAGACCTTTTAGTCCTGTCTAATTGAAAATACAACAGCATCATCATCATCGTTTAACATCTGCCTTCCATGCTGGCATGGGTTAGACGGTTTGACAGGAACTGGCCAAGCAGAAGACTACAGCAGGTCACTGTGTCTATTTTGTCATGGTTTTTACAGCTGGATGCCCTTCATAACACCAACCACCCTATAGAGTGAACTGAGTGCTTTTTATGTGGTGCGACCACAGGTAAGGTCAGTTTTGGCATGGTTTTTTATGGCTAGATGCTCTTCTTAAAACCACAGAATGGATTGAGTGCTTTTTACATGGAACCAGCACAGACAAAGTCAGTTTTGGCCTGATTTTTACAGTTGGACTCCTTTCCAAATGCCAACCACTTCACAGAGTGGGCTGAATGTTTTTTATGTGGCACCAGCACTGGCAAGGTCACCAAGTAACTTTGCAAGACAAGGAATCTTTGAGAGGGGCAGGGGAATTAGAGGAGGTGATCTTGTGTCAGATTACGAAAGGTTAGAATGTGACAGAGAGAGAGAGACAGAGAGGCGAGCTGGCAGAAATGTTAGCAAGCCAGGTGAAATGCTTAGTGGTATGTCGTCTGCCGTTACATTCTGAGTTCAAATTCCACTGAGGTCGACTTTGCCTTTCATCCTTTCGAGGTCGATAAATTAAGTACCAGTTACACACTGGGGTCGATGTAATCGACTTAACCTCTTTGTCTGTCCTTGTTTGTCCCCTCTATGTTTAGCCCCTTGAGGGCAATAAAGAAATAAGAGAGACAGACAGACAGACAGAAACAAGTGTCTTGCTGTAGAGAAGGTACATGGTTATCTGGCCAGAGAGAGAGAGAGAGAGGGAGAGAGAGAGAGAAGGAGAGGGAGAGAGAGAGAAGGAGAGGGAGAGAGAGAGAAGGAGAGGGAGAGAGAGAGAAGGAGAGGGAGAGAGAGAGAAGGAGAGGGAGAGAGAGAGAAGGAGAGGGAGAGAGAGAGAAGGAGAGGGAGAGAGAGAGAAGGAGAGGGAGAGAGAGAGTTAACAAGAAAGAGGACAGCATCTCTAGTGTTATTACTTGGTGATCTTATTGCCACGATAAGATTCATTCAGTTACACTCTGTAATGTGGCTGATCTTAAGAAGGTTACCCAATCATAGAAACCATGATAAATAAAAAGTACAAGAGAGATGTGGTCTCTTGGTGCATTTGGGAAGGCAATAACATTAATTAAGAACTGACTTTGTATATAACAACCTATCCAATATGTGTCTGTATGGAAAGCAAGAGTAAATTGCTTATTATTATTACTATAGAAATCATTATTATTATCATGATGCTGATGCTGATGATGAAAATATATATGTGCATACATGCACGTTTGTATGTATGTATGTATTTGTATATATATATATATATATATATACATATTTGTATATGTATATGGGTACATGTATATGTATATAAGCATATTTATGTATATGCACACATACACACACACATGTATACACATACATACAAGTATATATGTATGTGTGTATATATGTGTATATATGTGTGTATGGATTTGTGAGTGTGTGTATAAAGGAGTAGTTTTTGTATGTTTGTATGTGTTAGGTTCTCTCATTCTATGCTCTTTTTGTTATTGTTGTTCTTGTTATTGTTGTAGTTGTTGCTCTATCATTTTTCTCTCCACCTTTCAGTCTATTTAACTTGATCAGCAACAACTACAACAGCAACATTGTCTTCGACTCCACCACCACAGACAACAACAACAACAACAACAAATATGAGTAAATCAATAGTACTTTTTATTGATTCTTTCAAAGTGATTTCAAGTTTCATTCATTTATACCAGGTGATATTTCTATAGATGTTACTCAACCACCCCAACACTACCACCCCTACTATGCTACCATACTACCAGTGTTACTAAGACTGACTCTACCAACACACATTAGTATTGCAGATGCACACACACACACACACATACACACACACACACACACACACACACACACACACACTCCATACTACACACCACTACACACTTCAAATGTGCCAAAGATGGAGCAGCCTCCTCATAGATATTCGACGTGCTAGAAAAAGCAGCCAAATTTCATGAAACTAAATCCTATCTAATTGAAAGAGAATGGACATCTATAATACTGTTAACCGTCCAAAAAGACAGTATGACTTTAGTTAGAACATTTCATAAGTTTTTCCATTCAGAACCAGCCTGATGTTAACCAGTAACCATGCACTCTGTCATCATATATTAATATTATACACATGGAGGTTAAGGTGGTGAGCTGGCAGAATGCTTAGAGGAACTTCATCTATCTGTAATTCTGAGTTCTAATTTTGCCGAGGTTCACTTTATCTTTTATACTTTCAAGGTCATAAAGTAAGTACCAGTTCAGTATTGGGTTGATGTAATTGTCTTACCTTCTTCCTCAAAATTACTAGCCTTTTGCCAAAATTTGAAATCATATTTAACCCTTTTGTTACCATATTTATGTTAGTACCGCCTGACTGGCCTTCGTGCCAGTGTCACATAAAAGCACCCACTACACTCTTGGAGTGGTTGGCGTTAGGAAGGGCATCCAGCTGTAGAAACTCTGCCAAATCAGATTGGAGCCTGGTTTAGCCATCTGGTTCACCAGTCCTCAGTCAAATCGTCCAACCCATGCTAGCATGGAAACTGGACGTTAAACGATGATAATGATGATGATCATGATGATGATGATGATGATGATGATGATGATGATGATGCTCTGTGTTTCTTTCAATTAATTTTAAATATAACAAAGAATTTAGTAAAATAACTTAGTTATCATTAAGCTGTGTTAAGAACATAAATTGTAACTAGGGTTTGGTGGAAGATTTTAATTCAGAATTTTTGAAAACAAGACATTTGTACTACAGAGCCAGAGGCAGTTTCAGGCAGGTTCGTATCAAAAGGGTTAAGGTAGCATGCTGGCAGAACCATTAACATGCCAAACAAAATTCTTAGCGGTGTTTCATCCATCTGTATGTTCAAAGTACAAACTCTGCCGAGGCCAACCTTGCCTTTCATCCTTTCAGGAATGATAAAATAAGTACCAGGTGAGCACAGAGGTCAATGTCATTGACATACCCACTAACCTGAAATTGTTACCCTTGAGTGAAAATTTGAAATCAAGATTATATACACGGAGGGTGGTGAAGTGGCAGAACATATTAGCATTCTGAGCAAAATGCTTACTGGCATCTTGTTCATCTGTATGCTCTGTGTTCAAATTCTGCCTTTCAGAGATGACAGAATAATTACCTGTAGATCACAGGTAATTATTGGGATCTTGGGCTGAACCATTATGTTACAGAGATGTAAACAAAACAACACTGCTTGTCAAGTGGTGATGGATGTGTATATATATATAAATAAATAAATAAATAAATATATTTGTATATATATATATATATAAAATATACAAGAATATTTTTGGTGTCGCATGGCCGGAAATTACCGTGAATTTTTTAGAGACACTTTCAAATTTATCAGAATATTGGGCTGAAGATGCGGAATAGAGTAATTTCATTCTCTTAACCGCGAAACGTCATATCCAATTAACTAAAGGCGGGTTTGTTTTTGCTTTTCCCTCCAGTTTTTTGTTCTATGTGTGCCATAAATATCGCCATCTGTTTAGAGAAAAATTTGTAGTTTAGAATCAGTAGTTCTTTGACTGCTATTTCTAAATTTTCAGTATGTTGGAGAAGCAACTCAATGCTAATCCCTGTATATTTATGATTATATAT
>NC_069000.1:22947883-22951292 GCF_001194135.2 Octopus bimaculoides
TATATATATATATATATATATATATATATATATATATATCCCCACCAGCATGGGACCAGTCAGGTGGTCGATGCCAGTGCCGCCTGACTGGTCCTGTGCTGGTGGCATGTAAAAAGCACCATTCAAGCATGGTCATTGCTAGTGCTAGCTGACTGGCTCCCATGCTGGTGGTATGTAAAATGTACCATTCGAGCATGGTCGTTGCCAGTGCCACCTGGCTGGCTCCCATGTCGATGGCATGTAAAAAGCACCATTCAAGTGTGGTCAGTGCCAGTATTGCCTGACTGGCTCGCGTGCCAGTGGCAAGTAAAAAGCACCCACTACACTCTCTGAGTGGTTGGCATTAGGAAGGGCATCTAGCTGTAGAAATTTTGCCAGATCAGACTGGAGCCTAGTACAGCCTTCTGGCTTGCCAGTCCTCAATCAAACCATCCAATCCATGCCAGCATGGAAAGCGGACATTAAACAATGATGATGATGACACACACTAAGAGCTTCCACACAGTTTCCCACTTCCATATTCATGCACAGGGCATTGGTCAACTCAAGGTTATCATAGAAGACATTTGCCCAGGTATCAGTAATATAATCAGAGACTTAAAAGACAACAGGGTTGTCATGTGTGTAACATTTCTAGTTAGAGGTTTACTTAATCAGGGTTGACTGTGGGTTAAACAGCACTGCATGCACTCCACCACCGCACACATCATGTGTACATACTTCTACCAGCACATGGCTCACACACTGCACTCCATACACATATATACATATATACTACTATGCCCTGCACATCATTACATGCATATAAGGACCACTGCAAACACATCTGTACCACTACCTTAACTCATTAGCATTTAAGCCAGCCATAACCAGCCAAAATATTCTACTTGTTTCATGTTCAATCCAGCTAGGTCTGGCCTATCACACCTCAAAGCTGCTAAGATCAAATCTCAAAGCTGCAAGATAATGTGTGATTAATCCAAAACAATGTGAAGCAATAAGTATAACATTTGACAGAGCAGTCTGAATGCTAAAGGATTAAACAACTGTTATTTCTGAAAGTCAATAAAGAAGCCCCCTATGTAATTGCTCAATCTGCATCACTACTCTCTCTCCATATTAAACCATTCATAATGGTGCCACACCCTTCCATATATCTATGTCATATGTCATGTCCCACGCACACTATTCCACCTCTTGCTAAAGGCCTTGTGCACATTCTCTCTCGCAACTTGTATTACATCCTGCCACTCTCTCACACACCCGTGTACCATACCCTCACGCCACATCCTCATACCACTCCCTTGTGCCATACCCTCAATCCACACCCTCATGCCACACACACTCTCATGCACACCCTTATGCCACACCCTCGTGCCACACCTTCATGTCACATCTTCATGCCACACCCTCATACCACACCCTCGTGCCACACCCTCATGCCACATCCTCATGCCACACCCACATACCACACCCTTACTCATGCCACACCCTCACTCCTCACCCTCATGCCACACCCTCCAACACACCCCATGCACTACCCTTTCATACATACTCTACAGCACATTCCATACACCTCATACCATACCCGTCGCACTCAACCTATGCCACACTGCACTACATTCTCCACAAGCACCATACTACCCCATGCAATGCACACCACTTCACCCCTCCCACACACATACACCCATGCTACACTCTCCCCCCACATACTCCATGTCACTCCACCACACACACAGACACACATCATTTTTTTTTCAATTCACTACAATCAATTTCAAAAGACCAATTAGAATTCCATTCTGTTCTAATGGTAAATGGTAAATCTTCCAGCAGCACATCTTCATTTCCTTGACAACCATAATTAGTTACTTCCTGATTAGACAGAACACATGTTGCAGTGGTCATCCCTTGTGTCCAGAAAAGGAAGTGGAGGTAGAGAGGAGCTAAAGAATGTGTGTCTATCTAGTGGTGGTGGTGGTGGTGGTGGAGGATATCTTCTGTAGGGTGATTTGAATTGGGATTTGGACACACACACACAAATATACCCACAACACACCCTTATTCCTGTATACACACATCCTCATGAAAGTATCCACATATACCTTAACATTTGCACACACACACACACACACACACATTCTCAGACACTTCAGGCTCCTCTACACACATACATATATAGACACACATACACATATATGCAGAATGCTTCCACCCATATATATATACTAGTCATCATTTGTAGCCCGGCATTCCACCGGTTCAGTACCAGGTTGAGCCCTCTGTCATGAGAAACAGAGTACAGGAGTGATTTTTCCTGCAAGCCACCAAAAGGTAGGAGCTGGGACCCTCGTTAAATGTTAACAAATAACTTTCCAGTTTTACTGTTGCTGCTTCTTTTATTGTTCTTTTATAACTGTTTACTACAGTTAAGTGGAGAATTAATTAACCTAGATATATGAGACACATAGACACGACATAATGCTGGTGAGAGAAAGTGAACCGCTGGGCTCTCAGCTGGTTGCTCATTACTCTTTGCACCAGTGCATGTATACTGGACAAAACGTGTGTGTACGTGTGCATGTGTGCATGTGTATGTGCGTGTGTCTGTGTCTGTGTGTGTGTATGTGTGTAGAATCTTTTATGTCAGATGAACGAGAGAAGGTTGGTTGATACATTCTGCAGAGAATATGGTTTTATTGAAACTGAACGTTTGGCTTGTAATGAAAGTTTCATGCCATTATGATCTTCAGGTAAGAACTGTTACAGCTCATTATTGGTGATGTATTTATATCCTCTGGTTGGTGGGTATTCTAATGTTTGTGTCTATTTTTTGCTTTGCATTTCATATTTTTGATTGGGCATTGTTTCTCTGGCCTATTCATTGGTTGTTTAGAGGACACCTTTTTGCATTGTATTCCTCATTTATATTTCTCATTAGCGTTGGAGTGAGGGTTATTAATTTATTGTTGTGTTCTTGAGCAAGAAACTTTATTTCACGTTGCTCCAGTTCACTCACCTGTAGAAATGAGTTGCAGCATTACAGGTGCCAAGCTGTATCAGCCTTTGCCTTTCCCTTGGATAACCTTGGTGGCATGGAGAGGAGAGGCTGGTATGCATGAGCAACTGCTGATCTTCCGTAAACAAACTTGCTCAGACTTGTGCCCTGGAGGGTAACTTTCTTGATGCAGTCCCATGGTCATTCATGACCAAAGGAGATCTTTACCCTTTACCCTAGTAATATTCTTAATGAATGGCGATTTCACATCTGAGTGAGTTTTGGTGTTGAGTATTTGGAATTGTATGAAAAACATCTGTCTTTTATACTTGTTGGTATTGAGATGGAATTTTGTTCATTTGTTATGAGAAAATATGCGTAGGTGCATGCGCGCACGTGTGTGTGTGTGTG
>NC_069000.1:22951838-22954186 GCF_001194135.2 Octopus bimaculoides
TGTACATGTGTGTGCATGTGCATGTGTGTGTGTGTGTGTGTGTGTGTGTGTGTGTGTGATTTTGTGAGTCCCTTTTAGAGAAAGGTGTGTAATGAGCAATGTTAACTGTGAAACTAATTAAGAACGTATCACCTGTAGATAACGATGATTTTAATGACTGACGTTTCATGGTTGAGTGGTTTTGTCATGTTGTGTTATTAGACATTTGTTGGTGTTTGTGTTTTTTTTTTTTTGAGTATGTAATGAATGAACAACTTACTTTTATGCTCATTAGTATGTGTGTTGAGTATGTGTATTTGGTGTGGTTGTAATGGAATTTTGTTTTGGATGAGATGGAATTTTTTTCTATTGTTTTGAAAAATATTTGCCTGCATGAGTGTGTGTCTGTGTGTGTGTGAGCATGTGTGTGTATGTGTGTATATGTGTGTGTATTTGTGTGTATGTGTGTGTGTGCATGAGTGCACACACACTCACACACACACACACACACACACACACACATGAGAATGTGATGGCTGAGATGACTATGGGTGTATTGTTATTTGTCTAAACCCAAACTACAGACAAATACTCAATAAATAGGAAATGCAAGCCAATGAACAGACACAATCATCAGTCCACCCCCACCCCCACCACCATCACCACCACCACCACTGCTACCCATAATTACAAAAACTACAACATGTAAAAGCCAAAATCCCTAAACAGCTAATGAAGAAGCCAGAAAAACAGCATCCAATCAATGACTGAAATGCAGATCAGTCAACAAACAACCACTTGGCAGACCACACATATAAACCAAAAAATATAAATACCCCAATACTGAGTTGTAGCAATTCTTGCCTGATGATCACAGTTGTGTGAAACACAACTTGTGTGAGAGACGAACATTCAACTTCTATAAAACTATGGCTGTGGCCATGCTGGTGGTGCTCCACATTGCTACAGCATGGCTACTGTATTAATTTAATTGTAGAGGTGCATGGCTTAATGGTTAGGGTGCTGGACATATGACTGTAAGTTTCCTGGACCAGGCGATTCATTGTGTTCTTGAGTAAAAACATTTCATTTCATGTTGCTCCAGTCCACTCAGCTGGTAAAAAAAGAGTAATCCTGAAATGGACCAGTTTCCCATCCAGGGAGGTGTATATATATACCTGAGATACTTGGAAACTGGCCCTATGCTCCATACAGATTAATGTGGACTAACCATTAATTTTATCATTTTAGATTTACTTCTGTTACAGACCAAGAAACAACATCCATCAACTTTCCATCCAAGCTTTCATTTTTCAAAAGCTTAGTCATAGGAAGAAGATAAATGCCCACGTATAGGGTCTCCAAGTCTAGTAGAAAGAAGGGAAGAATTTATCTTCAGACTGTTGACTTGGGCCCAAATGCTTGTAACAAAGAGTATCCCATATTAAGGTACCAAAACACCAAGTAATGGCATTAAACAAGGCGATGGATTAAGAATACCACCCTAAAATAGGTACAGTTTATCTCAGAAGTATGTAGCTGACCTAATGCTATGATATAATAGACTTGCCCAAGGAGCTGTTTTAACTGTTGTTAAGCCTTGTTGTCAGCCAGACATTGCACATGAGAGGTGTTAACTGTCTCAACTGGTCAGATATTGTTGTTTCTACCTTCACACTCTAATATAATGTTATTGATCTCCGTCTATGTCTAACTCAATCAATATATACTTCCACTTCTGTTATTCTACTAGTTCTGTTTCTTTGCTTTGAAAAACCAATCACATAAGTAATCAATCACAGTGCTAATTAATCACATTACTAATCAATTACATCTGTGATCAATTACATTATCAAACCATTGTTTAATACATATTGAACTATTATCTATTGTCTTCACTACAGTGGTAACAAGATGCAAATGCTATCAAACTATCTGTTAATCATCATCATCATCATCGTTTAACGTCTGTTTTACATGCTGGCATCAGTTAAACAGTTTGGCATCAGGCTCCAATTGTCTGTTGTGGCATGGTTTCTACAATTGGATACCCTTCCTAATGCCAAACATTTAGCAGAATGTATGCGTGTATGTGTGTATGTATGTATGTATCTGTATGCCTGTCTGTCTGTCTATCTATCTATCCATCCATCCATCCATCAAGCCATTGATCTATTAATCCATCTATCTATCAAGTTATCTATTTATCCATCCATCTGTTCATTGATTCATCCATCCATTGACCAATCAATCCATCCATCCATCCATCCATCCATCCATCCATCTATCTATCTATCTATCTATCTATCTATCTATCTATCTATCTATCTATCTATCTATCTATCTATCTATCTATATATATATATATA
>NC_069000.1:22954718-22964718 GCF_001194135.2 Octopus bimaculoides
TATACACATATAAATATACATATATATATATATCTACTTATCTACTTACCTACCTATTTATCTATCTATCACATAGGTAACATTTCTTATCCAGCACTCTTGTGGCAAATAGAGATATATTATCATCAACGTTACCATTATTATTATTATTATTATTATTATTATTATTATTATTATTATTATTAATAATAATAATAATAATGATAACAATAATAACAACAACAGCAACAACAATTTTAGTAGCAGTGTATCTGTTTTATTTTATTTTGTTTGATATCCATTCAACAGTTTGTAGAGTCTTTCGCAGCATTATGCACAAATCTTTGCTATAACTTGAAGCAATATGTAACAATTTCCGATAACAAATTCTATTTGACAAATCATATTTCATAAATACCCTTTCGTAAATCTCATTTTATAAATATCATTTGATAAATCCCATTTGATAAATGCCATAGAATAACCTTTTCATGCATTCACTTTAGAATATGTCTTTGATAAATCCTATTTTATAATTCCCATTTGACAAACATTTCCATAAATTAAATTGTAATTTTGTTAAACTTTCAGCTATTTATATACGCTGGCATTTATTAAAATCATTTTCTATTCAGATGTATTGGATATCACTGTTAATATAGCTGACTGCAATAATGGTTAGTGTGTGTCTTTTAATGTCCTCTGTGACATGAGCCAATGATGATATCAACTAAGGCAACATTGCTTGAGCATTCTATTGTTGCAGTATTTTCACAGCACTAGGAAAACAAATAGCAATAATAATAATAATAATAATAATAATAATAATAATAATAATAATAATAATAATAATAATAATGACAATAATGACAATAATAATAATAATGATAATAATGATAATAATAATAATAATAATAATAATAACAATAATAATAATAATAATGATGATGTTGATAATAAAAATACTTAGACTAATAGATGTAAGTGTTCCCACTGATGAAAATATAAGGACCTTGAAATTGAAACACAAAAGATGTGGCATCTTAAAGCAAGAACTGTTCCTGTTATTGTGGGTGCCCTAGAAAGGGATGTCAGAACCATCTAGATAAGATCCCAGGAGAACCATGTCTCAGAGAAATCCAAAAGATTGTGCTAACGAGTACTGCCCACTTCCTTAGAAAAACTCTATCCATTTAAATGTATGTGTTGTATTACATGAAGATATTTCGCTACGCCCCTGCCACTTCCCCTCCCCAAGCTTTCAGTCATACTGTAACATTTCTTGTCCTTCATTTGCCCTAGGATGCTGGGTGTTTCTCAACAAGTGATTGTAACAAACATGCAGATTAAAAGTAAATAATAATAATAATAATAATAATAATAATAATAATAATAATAATAATAATAATTATAATTATAATAATAATATTTATTTATTTAATTATGCGCCCTTTTTAAAGTCTAGCCAGGCTCATGGGCCCAGTTTCTTGGTTTCTATGGCGTATGTGTCCCCCCCCCCCAGCTGGACGGGACGGCAGTCCATCGCAGCTTTACTCAAGAAACAGGAAGAAAGATTGACAGAAAGTTGGGGCGTAAGAGTACAACAGGGGTTGCTACCAAACCCTGCTGGAGCGTCGTGGAGCTTTAGGTGTTTTTGGTCAATAAACACACACAATGCCCAATCTGGGAATCGAAACCGCGATTTTCCGACCACAAATTTGCTGCCCTAACCACTGGGCTCTTGTGCCTCCACAAATAATGATAATAATAATAATAATAATAATAATAATAATAATAATACTTTCTACTATTAGCACAAAACCTGAAATTTGACAGAAGGTGGCCAGTCAATTACAGTGCTCAAATATTACATATATTCAGATTAAGGGCTCATTATAAATTTGATGTAAAATAAACATAAAAACCCTTAATTGGTTCTTAAATGCTACAATTTTAACAGTTGATCTTTCTGTATTGCTCTGCCTGTGTCATGGTTTGTCTTATTTTATTCACAATGGGAACAGCTCTCTTATCACTCTATAGTCTTTCAGGGTCATTAGAACTTGTATATCTATATAGATCTCACCTGACCATGTCATTTTTAGTTACATCAGTGTTTATCAGCTGCCTACAGTGCACCACTGAAAAGATGGTGATCTGAGGGTCAATGACGTTGCTATCTTTTACTGCAACCCCTATTATCGTAACATACCAAATATTGTGGTAAGAACTTCTGGTCGGGTGTGTAATGCTCCAGTTCACCTTTCGTCAAACTCCATTCTAAATCTTGTCTTTGTGTTTGGTTTGCAAGATTCTTGATATGAATTTGTGCTTTGAAACAAATCTTGTATCTTGGGAGGGTCATTATACCAGTAATAACAAAATATGCACTGGTTCAATATCACTTCTTTATTGTTAGTCAGTTGGTTAATTATCTAACCAATTAACTAATTGATGGTTTTTGCATGGTTTCATAGTATCATTCTTGGCTGACAGAGGATATGTTATTCCACAAATTGACCAGAACTACCTGTAAATGTTCTTTTGGCACATGACAAAACCCTCTGGGTCTTTTAAGATGCAGAGTTAAATTTCTTTTTTTCTTACTGGTCAATGAAAGTTTGAGGAATGAAAGCATTTTCCCAATGGGCACAGCTCCACCAGACAAACTTTTCTCATCCAAATAGTTCATATCTAGAACCCATACATTTGAGGTAACCTTTGAGGATAATAAAGGAAGGCTTGAGATACTTTGCTTGATTCTCATTTCAAACTTCCCACTCATAACCTTACTTGATAAAACATGTGTGTAACTGCTACTGCTGTTAATATTTGTGTCATTTACATTGCCCAAAATGTTATTCTTTGTTAGAAAATTATTATTATTTTTTTGTTAAATAAATGTATTATGTTGCTGAATTGAATTTATTATTTTATTTTTTATCTCTTGTCCACTTTTTTTACTATCTTCAAAAAATGTTTGTGTACATTAATTTTTTTTTATTATTTTTTTTTTATTATTTTAAAGCAGGGCTGGCTATTTTTAAACACTTTAGCCAATTCGATTATTTACGAGTAGTAGAAAAAGAAAATTTCTTTATTTTACAAATTGATGTTTTTCATCAAAAGAAGGAAAATTAATGCAAGCAATTAAAATGCCTTCATCTCTGTTTAGAAGCTCCTCCACATTAAAAGATGCTTTTACACACAGTTTCACTGGTAAAAATTCACAATTATTGGAAAGTTAGATGAAACATGTCCAACATTTTAATTGTTTCACTCATTTGCTGCCAAAAGCCCATTCACACACATATTCATCCCCACCAAGTTTTTGTAGTCTTGCAAGCTGCATAGTGGCCTTAGTAGTGTCAGGAGCACACAAAAAAAGCATCCAGTACATGCTGTAAAGGGGTTGGCATTAGGAAGGGTATCCAGACGTAAAAGCTACGCCATAGCAGACACTGAGGCATGAAGTGGTCCTTGGACTCATCAGATCCTGTCAACCCATCCAGCCCATACCTGCATGGATCACAGACATCTGGTGATGAGGATGATGATGATGATGATGACGACGATGATGTTGATATTTGAAAACATGAAATGCAAACTGGGCAAGCAACCTACACAGAAATGAGAAACTAGCAGCTAGATGAGATCAGGGCATCCTGCAACAATGGCATGTCGAAAGGGACCTGAGAGGGCTTTAAAAAAAAAACCAAACTGGAGAAGGGATCATTCACTAGCTAGATGCACATTAACTGATCATAGAGTACTAGTATGTCTCTTCATTATTTCTCTATCAATTGAGTGTTCCACAGAAGTCGTTCTATGATTGTAGCATTTTTTTTCCCTCAAACTGCCAGACTCTGGAAACCCTCTTCTACCTGTATCTCATTGTTTTCCTCCTTCTTATGACCTGAGCTCTTTCAAGTCTAAACAAAATTCATTTATTTAATCTTAGTTTCTCCTTCTTTATAGTTTCTTACACTAAGTGGCTTTTTGTCATGTTTGGGACTTTAAAAAAACCAGAGCCATCCTCAGTCAATACCTTACTATTCACTTCCTCTTCCTTCACGTCATTCAGCAATTCTAATTGTTATTTGTGTATTTTGTACAAAGAATTTTTAATGAATTCAAGACAGCCGTAAAGTTACCTCTCATTGGTGTGTAAACATTTTGTAGACAGTTATTTTTTGCTTTTTAAAGTTATCTCTAAAAATTTTCTATAGAAATTAAAGCCAGCATCGATTTATAACACTGTTTCATATCTGAATGCATCTAATGTAAACAAAGCAATCAAAAATGGTAAAATAGGTAAAGGGTGAATATACATATTTCTTTTAAACAATGTAATCTGTAGAGATAACTTTAAAAAGGGATTTAATAGCACTGCTAACACTATAGGACACACTGTTGACTTAATGTACCTTATATATTATATATTATGGTTGCATAAGGAAATATGGTCTCCCTACAAATAATTAATAAGCTATTTTTCTGTGTCTTGCTTTTGTGATTCTTCCCAGTAGTACATCATCTCTACTTATTTTTCTTCTCCTCTAAATGTTACTTCTTGTTATGGCCAGAGGAAGGATTCTCTTAGCTTCTTGGTTGGTTCTTGGAATTGGGTATAAAGTGTGAGCTGCACCTAGTGGTACCCAAGAAGCTAAACTTTGTTGCCTTCTGTTACTGTTACTGCTTGTTTTTCCTTTAAATTTCTCCAGACATTTTCTGCCACCTGTGTTATTGACAACCACCTTTGAATGATCAGTCATAAAGACTTTTGCTCAGTAACCACTGCATGACACAGCTTTAGGATAAGCTAATGACCTTGAAAGGCCACAAGGATTTCACTGGTGTTCTGTCACTTTTTCACCACAGACCAATCACTGGTTCACTACAGATCAATCACAGTTCACCACAGACAAATCACTGCTTTACTGGTTTCTAGCCAATGACTAGCTTATGTTCAGTTACTTGTTCACCACAAACCAATTATCATTTTACCACAGATCAATCACTACTTTACTAGTATCTAGTCACTCGTTCATTACACAGGTAGTCCATAGTTTAAATTCACTCAACTGATTTACCAACATCGTTTATGGTAGATCCACAAAAACTGCAGCTTTAAGAACAACATATGAAAGGAACAGTAACAACAAGAGCAGCACCATCAGTACCACAACTACCAACATGACACGCACCACTAATAACAGCAACAACAACAATAATAACACCAGTAAAAACAATACCATTAACAGCAACATTACCAACAACAACAGTAACAACAGCATCAACAGCGTTAACAATGACCACAATAACTACATCAACATTGATGTTATAAATGATAAATGTAATTTCCTTTAAGATATAATTAATTTCTGTTGAGAGACAATATGTTATTGTTGAGAAATGCCATGTTACTTGGTCAGGTTAAACATGGTTCTGATGTTATAGGGAGAGCTGGAATGGAAGATATTTATATTATGATGGCATGGCTATTGTGTATGTATGCGTGATAGTAAGTATGTGAAACAGTGTGTATGTATGTGAGACTGTGAACATGTATGTAAGACAGTGATTGTGAATTTGTCTGTGTGTGTGTGTGTGTGTGTACTCAAGACTTTGAATCTAACTTTGCCTGTGTGTAAAATAACTCTCAATATTCATAAATACATTACAGAAATACATAAATATACATATAAACATATACATTGTGTGTGTGAGTGTCTGTTTGTGTTTATGCATGTGTGTGTGTGTGTGTGTGTGTGTGTGTGTGTGTGTGTGTGTGTGTGTGTGTGTGTGTGTAGACAAACAGGTGTTGACTCAAGCATTTATTTTCATAGACAGGAAAACACATATCTAATCAATCAGCCAGTGTTAGGGCTAGGAAGTGTATGAATAAACAGGTAGCTATTTTAGTTAATGAAGCATTGACTGTGGTTAAGATCAGCATTCATAAGGTATTGCAAAGCAATTTACAATAATTTAAATGTAAATTTATTTTGTAGCGCTAGACCTGGTACGTAATTTTGGGAAAAACTCAAGGGTGTTACAATCGTTCATTCTATGCTTATGCATAATTTTCCATGGTTTATATAGATTTAGAATTATGTAAAGTAGAAGAAAGGTTTTTTAAAATAAGTGTAGGTATGGCTGTGTGGTTAACAAGCTTGCTTCCTAACCACTTAGTTTCAGGTTCAGTCCCACTGCATGCATGGCACCTCGGGCAAGTGTCTTCTACTATAGCTGTCAACATACCAGAGTTCAGTTAGTGGATTTGGTAACTGGAAATTGAAAGAAGCTTGTCATATATGAGTGTGTGTGCGTGCGTGTGTGCGTGTGTGTGCGTGTGTGTGTGTGTGTGTGTGTGTGCGTGTGTGTGTGTACATGTGTGTGTACCTTTGCTTTGACATTATGCATTGACTGTAAACAAGCCTCACTGTCAAACAAGTGGTGTTGTTTGATTCTAGCCTTCCGTGACAAAAAACATGTCTGGCCATGGGGAAATGTTACCTTGCTTGGAAACAGGTAGTGGTGGAAGGTTAGCAACAGGAAGGGCATCCAGCCATAAAAAAATCTACTTCAACAAATTCTGGTTGACACATGCAAGCATTGAAAAGAAAATAACAAATAATAATAATCATGATGATGATGATAGCGATGGTGGTGGTGGTGGTGGTGGTGGTGTGATGGTGATGGTGGTGATGGTGGTGGTGGTGGTGGTGGTGATGATATAGTATTCGGAGAAAAGTTTTAAGTATGTCTCAGTATTGGTTTCCTGTCCAGGATAAGATATAAGGGGGTATCACTTGTTGGATTAAAGAGAATGATTATGTTTATTATTAATAACACCTGTTACTTTTTTTTTCTGATAAGATTTTAAAGCAGATTAAAGAGATACCTTTTGGGTTGTAACTGCAGCCTGTTATTAGCTGACTGATATTCATCATCATGCAAGTTTGATTTTCTTAGTAATTTAAGTCAATAAATAAATAAATAAATCAGTTTGGTTAAGTAGTCAGAGGTTGCTGCAGACACATCGATGATATTTTCGTTGCAAATTACAGGGTTTTTTTAACAGTTAATTGGTGTAATTTATCTAAATGATCTGATGGCAAGCAGAAATGGTGTTGCTGTGAATGTAGCTAATTATTTAGATACTACAGTGATAAGTAGTAGTAATAATAATAACTAAAGTTTATAATAAGACTGATAGCTTTAACTTTCAGTTAGCCACTATGCCATTTGTATCAAGCTGCATTCTAATTAGAATAGGATATAACATGTCTTCCTGTCAGGCTCTTAGATATAGCAACATAATAAAAGCTGTTGATTTATTTATAGTTAGAGTGAAACTTCTGATGGAGTATATGGTTACAAAGTGGGATCCATATAAATTATTAATGAAAAATTTTCATGGTTATTTTTGAAAACATTGTGATTTATTAAAATGATACACGGTTATTTCTAGCTCTACAATTTAATATTAAACCCATGCATAGTATTTATTTAGTAATTTTATTAACCATTATTAATTTTCTCTGGAGTATTTATCACTTCAGTGTACATATGCTGGTAGTGCAAGTCTCTGGAGGTTTTCAGTTGTTAACGATTATGTATTTATTTTCCTTTGTGTTTGTTGTCACTTGTACTTCATGTAAAGCTATGTTTTGTCTCTTGGAACTGAGCTCTGTAAGAAAATTGTCCACTATTATACTTGTCTTGTTTCATACAGTGTGTGTTTGCTAGTTGCTGTAATTATCATCTGTGGATTTATGTTGATTATGAATTAAACAGATATAATGTTAAATTAACACTAGTGTAATATCTGCTTTTCGTTTTATTTACTTCCAGTTTAATAGCAATTGATACACAGGTTGAATAACCCCTGGTTTATAGTTTTCTTTGTTAATCTTTAATTTTGTTTAAGCACCAGTTTAATGTTTGTTTATTCGTTTACCATAATGAGTTTAAGCATTGATGATTTGGGGTTACATGTGCTGGTGACACATAAAAGACACCTGTGCTGGTGGAACATAGAAGACACCTAGTGCACTATGTGGAGTGGTTGGCATTAGGAAGGGCACCCAGCAGTAGAAACCAAGCCAAAATAGACTGGAGTTTGGTGCTGTTCTTTGGTTTACCAGCCTCAGTCAAACTGTCTTACTCATGCTAGAATGGAAAGCGGATGCTAAATGATGATGAGGATGATGATGATGTAACTCTTATATTCTTTTTCTTTTCTTTTATTTGTTTCAGTCATTTTGACCGAGGCCATGCTGGAGCATTACGTTTAGTCAAGCAAATCAACCCCAAGACTTATTCTTTGTAAGCCTAGTAACACAGACACGCAAACATATACAAACACACACACACATACATACATACATACATATATATATATATATATATATATATATATATATATATATATATATATATATATATATATATATATATACGACAGGTTTCTTTCAGTTTCCATCTACCAAATCCACTCACAAAGCTTTGGTCGGCCCAAGGCTATAGTAGAAGACACTTGCCCAAGGTGCCACATTGTGGGATTGAACCCGGGACCATGTGGTTGGTAAGCGAGCTACTTACCACACAGCCACTCTTGCTTACTTCTTATATAGTTGTTGGTTTGGAAATGTATGATATGTATTATAATGTCCCTCTTGTATACATACAAAATGTTTTTTGTGTTTGAGGAGGCTGGGGGTTAGGTCTTGTATGCTTGGTACAACATTTAAACGATTTTTTTTATTATTAATCCTGTGGTCACTATTGAATTGAACGCACATTCACCTGAAAAGAGAAGTTGTTCTCCAATACTGAAGCACAATAGTGATTAGCATATTCATATTTGAATCTACCAGAATATATTAAGAATGAATATGTAGGCCATAGTTTTGATTCTTGCAGTTCACTGTGCATGTGATGGTTTATTATTAGTTGGCAGATATCAGCATACATCAGTAAATAATTTGTTTGCTGAAATTACAAACAGGAGTTACAATCTCTTGGTAGTTTCGGTAGTCAATGATAACTTTGGCTGAAGAGACAATGACATCGAAACACTGGGTGTCCCAAAGACCACTTATGTTAGTGAATCAAGTGTGACTCTCCAATGACAAACTACAATCACAATTAGCATATTCAAATTTGAATCTGCTGGAATAGATTAAGAATGAACTTGTAAGTCTTCGTTTTGATTTCTGTTGTTCACAGTGCCCATACTGATTCATCAGTAGGAAGATATCAGCATGCAGTAGTTACTAATTTGTTTGCTAAAGTTATAAATAAGAGCTCCTTACTTGTGTTAGATTCATTAGTCTAGGGTAGCTTTGGCTGAGGAGACACAATGATGTCAAAACAGCAGGTGTCCCAAGGTCCCTGTACACTAATGAGCTGAGTGCATTATGAATATGCATTCAGGTGGAAGGAGAAGTTATTTTTCCAATGATCTATGATAACAATCAGCATTTGAATCTGATGGAACATATTAAGGATGAATATGTAAGTCACCATTTCGGTTCTCACTGCTCACTGCTCACTGCTCACTGCACATACGATGATTTATAATCAGTTGAAGAATAATTCTTTAGCAATTGCAAAACAAAATTATTACTAACTACTGAATGGTAAATATAGAGTGAATGCTTAAACTCACTGATTGCCTATTAATTTTCATAATAAAATATGAAATTCAATATTGGAAAATAAAGCTGAAAATATATAAAGGATAGGGTAACTTCATTCTTTTCTAAATGTAACATTTTACTAAAATTGTAGATATTTCATTTGCTTCAAATGAAATTGCAGATTACTCAAGAAATTTTGTAAGTAGTGTTCTATATAAACAAAAAAATTATGCTTCAAATTATTCCATTTTTCTACACAGAACAAAGCCTTGATTTAAATTAGTTAAAACTTTCTGCTTCATACAAGCCTATAATTTCGTAGTCTAGTTGACTATTTATATTTATATGTGACTTTTTTTCTGCATATAGAA
>NC_069000.1:22968985-22973470 GCF_001194135.2 Octopus bimaculoides
TATATATATATATATATATATATGAATATATATGAATATATATGTATATATATATATATTTATGCATATATATATGTTATACGTTTCTAAATACACACACACACACACACAGAAAGATATATATGTGAAGGAAAGATAGTATGTTTGCTTGTGTATGTGTATGTCTGTGTGTGTGTGTGTGTGCTTTTGTGTGTGCGTGTGTATGAGCTTATGCATGTTTGAGTGCATAATTGATTTTTTTCCACTCGTATGAGTTCACAGTTCACTAGTGTGTTCGTGGGGATGTGACATGCTCCATTGAGTCCAGCTGTTTGGTGAATCCTTCATCCAGACAAGGTTATATTACAACACCTTATGACACAACCACAATCCCTGCCACACCACTTCCACTTCCCCCCTCACACACACACACACACACACACACACACACAGCTGTACCCTGTCGACCTTTTCATTGATATATGAACGTCTAACCACTGTTTAGTTTTATGTTTATTGGCTTCATGAAAGTATTGAGAAGACATAATAATATCCTAACCACAATAATATCATGATAAAAATATTATATAACACTCACTTCAGGTGGGTTCATAGTAACAGATGTGACATACCAGTAGGTTTTAGCAAGCAGCTGTGCCAGTACCATGTAAAAGGCACCATGCTGGTGCCATGTAAACAACACTTGTACCAAGCCATCTAAAAAAACACCTATACTGGGCCAAGCAAAATACACCTGTACCAGAGACATGTAAAATGTACCTGTGCTAGTGTTGCAAAAACAGGCACCCAGTACACTCTGTTGGAAGGTTATCCAGCCATAGAAACCAAGTCAAATCAGACTGGAACCTGGTGCAGCTCTCCAGATTGCTACCTCTGGTCAAACCATCCAACTCAATGATGATGATGATGATGATGATGACGATGATGATAATGATAGTGTTCTTTACCTTGTTGTATGACACAAGGCTCAGGTACCTGGTTTAAGACCCTCCACAGATTTCTCAAATAGTACAGGTGCCTTCAAAAAATAGATGAGACCTACAGCAGTGCTTTTCAAACTGACAAATATTGGGCCATTTCAAACGTATTAAGGATGGGTTTTTTTTCCCACTCTTTTTACTTATGAGAAAACAAAGTTAAGTTTGCATTCACATAATTCATCTTTACTCACCTTTGTGTTGGACAAGTTTAAAATTTAAAAAAATTTTAAAGCCATCATAATTTCATTAAACGGGGCAATTTTCCTTTGACAGTGAAAAATCCAAAGTTTCAGACAGAATTCTTTTTCAGGGAAAAAAACCAACAGAAAAGTTGCAAAGTTTTATATCCTCTAAGTTTGAAAACTCTGTGACAACCAGTTTATCTAACTTAGATGTAAAACATTGCTCTGTCTGTCTGTCTGCCTCTCTCTCTCTCTCTCTCTCTCTCTCTCTCTCTCTCTCTCTCTCTCTCTCTCTCTCTATCTATCTATCTATCTATCTATCTGGCTCTGTCTCTGTTTCTCTGTCTCTTCTCTCTGTCTCTGTCTGGCTTTGTCTCTGTCTCTGTTCCTGTCTTAGTCTATCTGTGTATGTTTGTTTGTCTGTCTGTCTGTCTATCTGTCTGTCTGTCTGTCTCTGTCTGTCTGTCTCTGCCTGTCTGTCTGTCTGTCTGTCTCTCTCTCTCTCTCTCTCTCTCTCTCTTTCCCTCTCTCCTCTAAATGCTTAGCGGTATTTTGGCTGTCACTACATTCTGAGTTCAAATTCCGCCTTTCATGCTTTTGGGGTCAATAAATTAAGTACCAGTTGTGTACTGGGGTCAATCTAATCAACTGGCCCCTTTTCAGGTTTCAAATTTTGGCGCAAGGCCAGCACTTTGGGGGAGGAGTAAGTTGACTACATTGATCCCAATGATCAACTGGTACTTATTTTATTGACCCCAAAGGGATGAAAAGTAAAGTTGATCTTGGCAGAATTTGAACTTAGATGGACGAAATACTGTTAAGCATAAATACTGTTAAGCTTATGTTAGGCATAAGGTCCGAAATTTTGGGGGAGGGGGCCAGACGATTAGATGGACACCAGTGCACAACTGGTACTTAATTTATCAACCACAAAAAGATGAAAGTCAAAGTCGACCTCAGCGGAATTTGAACTCAAAATGTAAAGACAGACGAAAGCATTTTGCCCGGCATGCTAACGTTTCTGCCAGCTCGCTGCCTTTCATTCATAATAATAATAATCCTTTCTTCTATAAGCACAAGGCCTGAAATTTTGGGGGAGGGGACAAGTCGATTACATTGATGCCAGTGTTTCATTGGTATTTAATTTAACAATCCTGAAAGGATGAAAAGTAAAGTTGACTTTGGCGGAATTTGAACTCAGAACATATCAACAGGCAAAATACAGCTAAGCATTTCATCTGGAGTGCTAACGATTCTGCCAGCTTGCCACCTTTCATTTATAATAATAATGATAATAATAATAATTATTATTAACAAAGGAGTTAGAAAAATATTTGGGGTGGATGACAGAAAAATAAATAACAATAATTGTGAAGGCAAATATAAGGATGAAAATAAGAATAGAAATAAAAATAAAGTATTTTTGAATCATTTTTATTTTTTGTTTCATTATTTCCACATTTATTTATATCTTGCTTTATTTTATCTTTATTTGCATTTCATACATTTTTATTCTAATTCCCATTTTCATATTTACTTTTACCATCATTGCTTTCAATGTTCCCCAATCTGCTCCTATCACAAACCCCCATCACCTAATCTTCACAATATGTTCCCAATCTTTTCTTAATTAGTATAATAAGGATTATAATGATGATGATAATTTTATGATAATAATTATTACATCTTCAATATTTTTTTAATTTCTTAATTACATAATTCTTTAATTCTTAATCATTAATTCAAATTTTGCAATGTTAATTATTATGTTAGCTTTATCACCAAAAGTTAAAATTTTCAAACTTGCACAATATGAATAGACAATTGTAGATGGACAG
The DNA here is from genome assembly GCF_001194135.2 of Octopus bimaculoides. Classification (NCBI taxonomy): domain Eukaryota; kingdom Metazoa; phylum Mollusca; class Cephalopoda; order Octopoda; family Octopodidae; genus Octopus; species Octopus bimaculoides. The sequence continues at coordinate 22,971,986 of NC_069000.1, forward strand.
AGATATGCCTTATAGATAGATAGATAGATAGATAGATATGTAGCCATAGAAATACACAGAGAAGTCAATAGGCTGTGTGGTAAGAAGCTTGCTTCCCAACCACATGGTTCTGGGTTCAGTCCTACTGTGTGGCACCTTGGGCAAATGTCTTCTACTATAGCCCCAGGCCAACCAAAGACTTGTGTGTGGATTTGGTAGATGGAAACTGAAAGAAGCCCATTGTATATACATGTATATGTGTGTGTGTGTGTGTGTGTGTGTGTGTGTGTGTGTGTGTCTAATCATAAGACTTTGGTTGGCTATAACAGAAGACACTCACCCAAGGTGCCACAGAGTGGGACTGAACCCAGAACCATGGGGCTGAGAAGCAAGCTCCTTACCACAGCCATGCCTGCACCTAAAAGTGGTCAGCCAACCACTACAGAAAATCGATTTTATGTAGAATTCCATTAAAAATTATGAAGAAAACCACAGCAATGAAGAAACAAAAAAAATCAATGTAAGTGTGGCTGTGTGTTAAGAAGCTTGTTTCACAACCACATGGTTCTGGGCAAGTGCCTTCTACTATAACCTCAAGCCAACCAAATTCTTGTGAGTGGATTTAGTAGACAGAAACTGAAAGAGGCCTATCAGTTGTGTGTGTGTTGGTGCTTGCATCTATGTTTGTGTCTCACAACCACTTGATAATCAGTACAGGTGTGTTTATGTCCCTGTAACTTAGCAGTTCATCAAAAGATCTGATAGAATAAGCACCAGGCTAAAACAACAAAAAGAAATAAGTTCTGAGTTTAATTCATTTCACAAAAAAAAAACAACTCTCCAAGGCAGTGCTCCAGCATGGCTGCAGTCTAATGGCTGAAACAAGTTGAAGATAAAGATAAAAGATATAGATACACAGCATGTAGCATAAATTATGAAATTTACAAAATCTTAACTGTTGCTTAATTTTTAAATCTGGCACTGATGATTTTTTCAGTTATAACTGTATCCACATGATCCTTTGCAACCAAAAGCAAAGTGAACAAACAACACCATTATTGCCATTGATTAATTTTTATGATGAAACCAGACAGTTGTTATAACCTCTAACTTAACTCACCTCTCTCTCTCTCTTATAAGATGTTTTTGGCTAATTTCTTAAAAATCGGCATTTTTTTTGTATTTGCTGCCGATTAGGTATTCCTCACATGCGCGGTAATATTTGAAAAATTAGATATATATGCACAAGTCATGTTCTCTATGGAGTGCCTCGTGCATATATGCCGATCTAGGCTATTTCGCTGATGATAGTTTCCTTGCAAAATAAATAGTTTGTTTTGCTAAAATAACTTGAAACCTGGTTCGAAATATAGATGGTAAATGTTTTTATTTTTCATTCCTTTTCGAAATTATCCCTAATTTTGTGGTGTAGAGCTTTGGCTGCTCTTTCTAGCGGGTCAGATGTCCTTTTATGGGCATCTCTAATGTGTATTAAATGTACACTGT
>NC_069000.1:22976518-22977523 GCF_001194135.2 Octopus bimaculoides
CAGGAACATTGTGTACTCTAGGACTAACTTATATTTTGCATTTGCAGCTCTGTTGGTGGCTAATGAGCCTTGCTCTTGACAAACATGCACGGAATGCAAACATTGCAAACCAAGCTTTCTCCATTCACTACACCAGCAGTGTGCTTTCGAGCAGTGTGCTTTCGAGCAGTGTGCTTTCGAGCAGTGTGCTTTCGAGCAGTATGCTTAAGTTCTTCATGCAGAATACATGCTCTCTCAAAAGTGTCAATCCCCTCCTTAACCTGCTTCCTCCATCTTGATAGATGAGAGGCGTTGCTCTCCCAGTCAGTCTCCTGCATAACACAGGCCTTTAATGAGGGCTTAACACAGTCCTGAAATCACAGCCTTGATTTCTGTTGAGGTCTCTTTCCATTCACAAGTTCCCCATATAACATCTGCTTACGGATCCTGCTATACTTCATTCTAATAAGGTATCCAGTCCACCATAACCGGTGCTTGTGCACCATCGCCTCAATACTCAATACTAAAAACAACAGTAACATCGTCCTCTGTGGGACCACCACATTTAGTTGGTAAATATATTTTACGATTCCATACTTTTACTGTTTACCTCTTACTCAGAGATTTAATATTGTATATATATATGTATATATACATATATATACATACATATTACATACATACATACATCATCATCATCATCATCGTTTAACGTCCGCTTTCCATGCTAGCATGGGTTGGACGATTTGACTGAGGACTGGTGAAACCGGATGGCAACACCAGGCTCCAGTCTGATTTGGCAGAGTTTCTACAGCTGGATGCCCTTCCTAACGCCAACCACTCAGAGAGTGTAGTGGGTGCTTTTACGTGTCACCCGCACGAAAACGGCCACGCTCGAAATGGTGTCTTTTATGTGCCACCCGCACAAGCCAGTCCAGGGGCACTGGCAACGATCTCGCTCGAAAATCCTACAGGAGCCAGTCAGGCGGTACTGGCAACGGCCACGCTCAAAATGGTGCATCTCAT
>NC_069000.1:22977607-22979475 GCF_001194135.2 Octopus bimaculoides
TCGGTGAGGCCCAATGTACGAAGGTCTTGCCTCACCACCTCAGCCCAGGTCTTCCTGGGCCTACCTCTTCCACGGGTTCCCTCAACTATATATATGTGTGTGTGTGTGTATATATATATATATATATATACACACACACATGTAGATATATATATATATGTATATATCTATATATATACACACGCACATACATATATATATGTATATATCTATATATATACACACGCACATACATATATATATGTATATATATGTGTGTGTGTATGTATATAGATATAGATAAAGATACAGATATAGATTTAGATATACATAAAGATATATTTGATGGACCCTCCCATCGAATACGACGTATGAGTGTTCATCTTTTGCCAAACGACCTGCACAAATGATTTTTATTATGGTGATCAAATGTTTGTGCTGTACATTATTACCTCCCTTCCTCTATCAAATCAATGTTGCTTGAACAGAGGCATGGTGTACCACATGTCAGGTGTTGAAGTGATTGCAGATGAAGTGCTTTGCACAAGAACACAGTGCACCACCCAGTCTAGGAAGAGAGAGAGACCATGATCACACAGGTGTATATAGTGGGTGTACCAGCAAAATTGTCCAAATTTTAGATTCATCTTTGAACTTTTGTTTCTAAGAAATTCTTAAAGATGACTTAATGGAATTATCAGAAGTTTTTCTAACACTGTTGGACCCTACTTTGAGCAAGAAAAATGCTGATTGCTCTCCAAGCTCACCAGAAGAATTGTGATCAAGTTGATCATGGACGTAAATGACAAATCCATTCAGTCCAAAGTTATAATAGAAGGCCCAAGGTGCTGCACAGTGGGATTGAACCTGAAACAACCACATAGTTGTGAAGACACTTGATCAAGATATTACATAATAGAACAAAGTTCTTCTCAATTCCCTCACATATCTACCATAGCCCCACTCACCTGAGCCACCTTTAACTGTCTCTCCTCATGCTCTTATGAAACTTCCCCTTTGATACCCCCTTCCCCATTCACCCTGTCCAATCTTCTGTACCACTGCCCTTATATTCACCCCCAACTGTACCTTGAGAGTATGTCTCCAGACACATCACCCTCACCTTCTCTCTCTCCCTCTCTTTGCATTTCTCCGTAATTCTCTCTTTATCTTCTTCCCATTTCATTTCCAACTAGGATAGCCATGTATCTCCTCAACAGTAAGACACTTGTCATTATCCCTCTGTTATACTTTAAAAGGGTAAAGACACCATTTGGTCATAAATGACCATGGGATTGCACTTAGAAAATCCATACAGAGTTGTTTATGGAAGACCAGCAGTCGCCCATGCATACCTTCACACCACTGATGTTATCCAAAGAGAAGGCAAAAGCCGATACAGCTTGGCACCAGTGACGTTGCAACTCATGCCTACAGCTGAGTGAACTGGAACAACGTGAAATAAAGTGTCTTGCTCAAGAACTCAACACACAGCCCGGTCCGGGATTAGAACTCACTACCTCTTGATTGTGAGTCTAACACTCCAGCCACTGGGTCATGCATCTACTTTAACTTCTTACCAGCTGGCATAAAGTCAACTTCCAGTCGAGGGATTTTTGTCTTGCAAGTTATTTGGTAATTCCACTGTTGTTGGTGCCATGCAAAATGCACCCAGCACACTCTGCAAAGTGGTTGGCATGAGGAAGGGCATCCAGCCGTGGAAACATTGCCAAAACTGATAGAAGAGCTTGGCACAGTCCTCTGGCTTGCCAACTCCTGTTAAACCATCCAGCCCATGCCAGCATGGAAGATGGATGCTAAATGATGATCATGATGGTGATGATGACATACAGATGATAGGTATATGTTTACATCTATATCTGTGTGTC
>NC_069000.1:22980412-22980801 GCF_001194135.2 Octopus bimaculoides
CATACATACATACATACATACATACATACATATGTACATGATGTGTGTGTGTGTGTGTGTGTGTGTGTGTGTATACATATATATGTGTGCTTCTATATATATATATATACACTTACTCACACAGATACATATATATATATATATATATATATATATATATATATATTTATAGATACATACATACATGCATGCATACATATATGTGTATATACATGCACACATACTTGCATAGACACACACACACACATATTGGAACAGCAGTATCTATATGATGGATCAATACTTGTCTATTTAGGTTAGGAACTTATAACGATACATTAATCATATTTACTTATATAATATGTATATATATATATATATATATATATATATATATATATATATATATA
>NC_069000.1:22980811-22982801 GCF_001194135.2 Octopus bimaculoides
ATATACAAAGATATGTGTATGCGTGTGTATATATATATATATATATATATATACATATATGTGTGTGTGTGCGCGTGTGCTGTTATGTATATTTCATACATAATGTATGTTAATATACATTTATGTATACATACATGCATGCATATAATTATATGATGTATATATACATGTACACTTTAATACATTCCCTACTTTGTCTCTCTATATATGTATTTGCTTATTCTTATATTTCACAGAATGCGTGTTTGTGTCTGTAAGAGAAAAACAAATGTTTGTATATAAGACTTATTGCTACGTATATTTTATGGGAATATACTTAATCATCCATTCTTTTGTAAAGGACAGATGGAACTAACCCTCTCTTCTTTTGGTGTAGGAAAATAGACTTAACTATATCTCTTTGGTGGAATGCTGATAGATTATAGATCATACCGGCTGTCTTTGGTGGTGGTCAGGTGGAACACATTATCTTCCTTTGATGGATAAATTTGACCCAGAATCAGATGATTTGGCACAGCTGTTTCAATGCTGGTGATTTGGCATGGCTGATTGGACACTGAAACTGTTTAGATGACAGTACTTTCAGTACTTTTTAACACTGGAGGCAAACACATTCACACACATACATATGTTCACAAATGCAGAAATATACAGAGAGATAGAGAGAATGAGACAGAGAGGCATTACAATTTATTAATTGAACAGGGTTGTTGTAAACACTTCCTCTCTCCTCATATACAACATGAGAAGCAGAGAGAGAAAGATAGAGAGAAATTAAAACAAGGGAAACATTGTAATGTCTCATCTGAAATAAATCAGTGTTGAATCAGTGGTGCCAGATAAGGGGTACCAAAACAGCTGTGCCAAAACAGCTGTACCAAATAACTATGTCAAAATGTCTCATACTCAACTAACCATGTCACTTTGGAGGAGGAAAGATAGACCTACCCATCTCTCTTTGATGGAGTACATTTAAATGTAATCCATCTCTTTCTGAGCTCTCCTTACTCATGAGTTTCAAAACCAAAAACAACACGGTACCGCTTCCACACCCACCCTATTTGCCAAATTTAGCACCTGCAGACTTCCATCTCTTCTCCAAGATGAAAAGGCTGCTCAGAGGTTGGCATTTTAACATCGTTGCCGAGATCCAGAGTGAATTGCAGAAAGTCCTTGACTTGCTTATGGAAAATGTCTTCCTGACTGGATTCCAAAAGTGGCAAGAACACTGGGAATGACGAATTGCTGCACAAGGTGACTTTTTCGAAGGAGACAATGTTAAAACCTAGGTAAATAAGTTATTTTTTATCAAACATAACAAGTCCGAAAACCTATTGATACCTTCTCGTAATTAATTATTACAAATTATTTTGTCACTCTTTTTACAGATTCACTCAACCACTTGATTATTTGACTGTCATTTTGTGACAAAATGATAAAGTGGGAGTGACAGTAACAGGGTATGTTAAGCATTACGTGTGTGTCTGCCTACTTGCCTGCCTGTTTGGAAAAAGATATCATTACAGTAAGAGATGAATGAGAGTCAGCGGCCAGAAGGACATCTGGCTGCCAATTATGGCCAATTCTAAGTTCTCACAACAGGGGAACTGGGAACTGTGGTCAGATTGTCATACAACTTACAAGACGAACACCCACTGTCTCAGAGAAAATGACCTTAAAATATTTGCTCCCATTGTTGCTTGTAGCATCTGTAACTTTACACCATATTCTAAACATGTCTTCTCTGCTTCTTTAATTAGTTTCACTTCCAACTATTGTTAAGTCTTGTTTGATAACATCTCACACTTAATTTGTTTCCAGCGTTCACTCTACCACATAATCTTACAAGTATTTGGAACAGATCTGAAGTTATCACAACTGTAAACTATTGCACCTACCTTGAATTCAGCCCATATACATTCTAAATCTTATAACTACAGGCAGGTATTTATCTCATATATATATATATATATATATATATATATATCGG
>NC_069000.1:22982951-22987951 GCF_001194135.2 Octopus bimaculoides
ATATATATATATATATATATATATATATATACATACACACCCTATACACCATAGCTACAATGTGGATTTTATCCCATGCATTATCTGTACACCATAGTTACAATATAGAATTTATCCCATATATAATCTATACATCATAACTGAAACCTGGAATCACTCAGGGATTGCACGAATGAGTCGTTCTTTTAGAACTTAACCCTCCTTCCTATTCTACACTATTATTAATGATATTTCATTAAAATGCTTCATATAAACCTCAATAAAGTAAATATGCAATGATATTAATGGTCGAAGTGGTGGTGGTGGCGGTTGGTGGCAGTGGTAGTGGTGTTGATTTTAATGGTTAAGGTGGTGGTGGTGGTGGTGGTATTAGTGGTTAAGGTGTTAGTAGTTGAGATGTTGGTGATCAAGGTGGTGGTTATGGTGGGTGTGGTGTTAGTGATAATGGTGGACAGTGGGGTTGGGGATGGAAAGAAACAAGCAATATAAAGAACCATTTAAAGAAACAAAACACAAAAAAGTAACAAGAAACAAAAAGCAAAAAAGAAAAACAACAAAAATTCATTATGAAATTTTATTATATTTTATAAAAACCTCATTAGCAGTTAACGAGCTGAGTCAGGAAATTTGTAAAGATTTTATTGGTAATTCAGAAGGGATCACTTGAAATATGTCTCATTTGGAATGTGAAATAAAACCTCCACCTACACTAGCTCTATTATCCCTATCATCATTACTACCACTTCACACTACACTGCACTATCATTAATATAAACTACTACCACTACTATCAACGTTACCACCTACACTTCAGCCTACACAATATTTTACACCCATTAATATAAATCACAATGTCCACAACCACTTTTATTGTACCCTACGCTACATTAATACTAAAATACCACAACTACCATTACCTCTACAACTACTGTCAATTACACTACTCCCACTTAAGCCTATACTACTCTTGCACCTCCTTTTAAATTCATTATACAAGTTTCACTACGTTATTCCACTTTCTAGGTGCAGTGGAAGGCTCACATGCTTTCTGTCCAAGCCTTTCTGAAATTACTCTTGCGATACTGATTTCAAATTTTGGCACAAGTCAAGCAATTCCAAGGGAAAGAGTATGGTGATTACATCGACCTCAGTGCTCGATGTATACTTATTTTACTGACCCCAAAAGAACGAAAGGCAAAGTCAACCATGGTGGAATTTGAACTCTTACATAAAATTGGACGAAATGCTACCAAACATTTTGCCCAATGTGCTAACAATTCTTCTAGCTCACCGCCTTAATTACTCTTATGATATTGATAACACCTAAAAGATGCTCATTCTTCATTCACCTTTGATGAATTTAGCATGTTGGTAATATTGGATGATGTGACCAGCAAGAGTGGCAGTATTGCCTTCAGACTATTGACCAAGCTGCAAGATTTCTTTAGATGTTTATGGACATTCCAATGGCTATTTTTTTCTGTAATGCTAGTGGGTAATTGGAATGGTATCTTAAACTCAGTGAGAGATTGTGTGGGCATAGTTGATAGAAGCAGCAGTGAAAAAAAATCTCACAAACCTACTCGAATTTGTTTTTCATCATCTGATAGGTATTACTTAGATTTCACTATGAATTTAGACAAAGCACAGTGAGTGATCCAAGTCACATTTAGATACTCAAAGTAGATTGCTACTAAACAATTAAACAATTAATAAGAACATAACAATGTCCAAATACATTCAGTCTAAATACATTTATCAATGTGGAGGCAAAAATGTACCAGATTGAGTAGAACACCTCAAACTAAGTAGACCATACATAACATTAAATGATAACAAGGAAACTGAAAAGTTGTAGATGCAGCAGCCTAACAAAAAGTGAACTAGCAACAGTTAGGAAGCACATTCTAGGCTCAATAAATGCAAAAATAAGACAACTAACTTAATGCAGCAGACATCTATCATCTCACTATTAGATACCTTAAAATATCGACTATAAATCCAACTGTTTATTCACTCAGTTTGGTATTTTTGGAGTCTACCTATCCATTTCAAAAATATTTTCTTGAAAATTTTAGAATTGGGGAAGTAGCACATATCACCATATTTATTTAAAGTCAATATTATTTTATCAATTCTTAGGAAATCATAATTATTTCATAACAATTTTTTTCTGTGTTAAGAAATATAGAAATTAACTTTTAAATGAATCCTTGAGCATATACAATGGCACAGAGCTTTCATCTTTGGCCAGGTTATGTATTCTGCACACACAGAAAATGGGACAAGTTCTACTAGTATAAGGAGAAGTATTTGATATATAGTATAATTTTATGACTATTACTAGCTAGAAATGAAGGATTTACATTATCCCATAGCATGGATAAATATGATATGAAAAATCTCAGAAAGACACTACTTACCACTTTTAAGCTTTCTGATTTTAAAAAATACAATAAATACAAATTGAACATAAATTTCCAAGTTGCAACACAAAACCTTAACACAAGAAAGCATCGCCTTTACTAAAAACCTAACAAAGAAACAGCATACAAAAATAGGGTCTCCAACCACCTGTACACAGTCATATAGTACATAACACACAACATCAATAGACATAGCTAGCCTATTATCAAACAAGGGAATATTTAACAATAAGACATTTTAAGAATGCTTTAGCTAGAGGACATTTTAAAACTAAGCTGAAGTATATAGAACCCACACCAAAATATTCTGAGTATAAATAGAGAATAATTATATGATTTAACCTTCAGTAGAGTTTAGAATGTATCTCCAAACATTGCTAATATCTTTCTTATGCTGATTAGTACACACTTCTCTGCTTCTCACAGATGTGAAAATATTCAACAAAAAATTTCATGATGAGTAGTTAGTGTTGTGTAAGTAATAGACAAAAATCTTCAAACACAGCAGAAACAACCAAACCAGAATGTAATTTCAAATGTAGCACTGCTAGACTGAAGAGTACATCGTGTTAACTGTACATTCATTCAACTAGGTACAAGAATAAGTACTTCTTTGTTTTAAAGAATTGTATTCTGCTACAGAAAATATCTTTACATTTTTGTTTAACATCAAGACTGACAAACTTAGGACAGCAACACTATATTAATGAAATAGCATGTCTTTCAAAATGGAAGTTGTTTGACTAGTTCGATCATATAATTACAAAAGTATTAACAAACAATGATAAAACTATCAATGCATAAGATATCAAAAAATTCCACACAAAAATCCAAGCAAAAATTTAAGGCAAATTTTCATTTTTCCTTTTAAGAGAAGAACAGTTGTCTTCTCTTAAAATATATTTTTGTATGCCCATTCCTGAAAACATTTCAGTTGTGAGTTAAAACTATTTTTTAAGACTCATGTGAGTCTTTTTTCAAACAAGGAAATGAAGGGGTCTAGGTGCCATTTTGAATTAGAACATGTTTCACATTATAGAAAATAGTACCCATCATTCAGGAGGTTTAAATCAGTGACAGAAAGCATCAGCTGAATGAATGATATTATACTTTATACCAGGCACTTAGTACCTTTGTTCATTATAAACCATGTGCATGTATAACAAATAATATACATCTATCTATCTATCTATCTATCTGTCTGTCTGTCTGTCTATTATCTATCTATATGTGTGTGTGTGCATGTGTGAGTGTGTGTGTGTATATATATATATGCATGTATGTGAGTGTGTGTGAGAGAGAGAGAGAGAGAGAGAGAGAGAGAGAGAGTGTGTGTGTGTAGAGGTGTATGACATTAGATACATGGATGTTGAGTATAATATTCCCACTAATTTACAAATCAAGTATAATCTATCATAATAGAACTCAATAGATAATAGACAAAATTAGGATATTTAGCTTAACATGTTATCATGATAAATATAAACCAGAATTAAACATCTGAAAAATTGCATAATGCTTGTAGAAAATATTAATGTGTGTGTGTATGTTTTGTGTATGGTTATGTTTGGGATAAACAGAGATTGCATCTCAAGATATGGTTTTGTTCAATAAGCCTACAGAAACACAAGATACAAAATTACTGTAAATAGTGTAAACACTGCTTTCTGCCATGCATCAGGGAGCCGCTTTGAAGTTTCTCAGGATGAATTTGGCATGTGTTTGCATGCTGAAACTATTTAGCTTCTTTTTAAGGAAAATAAGTGAAGAATGATGAATGACGTAGAGATTTTCTTAAGACATAAATGATAGTACTTTGATTTCTGAGCATTATCTAATATTACGTGGTAGAGGCTGGTGACCTCAATTTTCTCTCAGTTTGCAAATATTCTTTGAAAATAACATGATGCTTCTTCAGTGGTGATGATGCAACAAGATTTTGTACTGGTACAAGCAAATTTAAAGGTACATTGTATAATATCTATGTATTTGATTGAAGTGTTTCTGATTGAGACATCATCATGTTATACAATTATTTCTGCAACAGACAAAAATAATACTTTAAATTTTGATAATTGTACTTCAGTTCCTTTCATAACATGCATGTTTGCAATAATTTGGTATTGTCATCGTTTATATTTTACTAGACAGGATTTTACAGCAGCTATACCTCACCCTTACATTGGTTTTGTTGAACAGCTGTTGAAATTTGTGGCTGTTTAAAAGATGCTTTCTGGGACAGAAAATATTTTGTCACTCAAGTTTTAACAGTCATACTTCATTTAACCTTATGCCGAAACTTATTGGTCCACATTTATGAATGCTCATTGCGTTGTGCTTCAACAGCTCACCGGAATTTTATGTGCTTGATTTCTAACACACTAGCACACATAGACAACTGAAAGACTAATCAATGAAGAAAACGGCTTAGGATCATAATCCCTGTTTACCTGGCAGAAATATAAACACAGCTCAAAATTTTATGCACTTCTAATGCATAGTTTTATTGAGCACTTTTAAGTCTAAGCCCTGCAAAATAAACGAAAATTATATATAAATATATATATATATATA
>NC_069000.1:22988317-22989910 GCF_001194135.2 Octopus bimaculoides
ATATATACATATATCTGTATACATACACATGTATATACATATATCTATATACAAATATGCATACATTTATCTATCTATCTATTTATCTATCTATATATATATACACACACTCTCTCTCTCTCTTTCTCTCTCTCTCACACACACACACACATATATATACTTAAATATATACTTATGTATATATACATACATGTATTTACATACAAATACTTATATATACACAAAAGCACTCACACACACGCATGTGTGTATATGTGTGTGGGTGTGTGTGTGCATGTTTGCATGTGTGCATCCATGCATGCGTGTGTGTGTGTGTGTGTGTGTGTAGAAAAAAAATAAAAGCAGGAATAAAAAGATAACAAAATTCTAAGACTAGAAGAATTGTTTTCAATTAGAACAGCTCTCCTCCCCACCAAACTACAAGCAGAGATGGGTTTGGTAGAGATGGAAGGGAAGGAGAATAAAAAAAAATTGACTTGCAGAAAAAAGGGGTCAAGAAATAAACACAAATATTACAAACAAAAATTATATATAGAAGCCACTGGATCTGAAATATAACAATAACGGTATTTCATATAATGACAACAGTAAAAACAACAACAGCAATAACAATAAGAACAACAACGATCATAGTTTCAAAGTAAAAGTCATTGTTATCTTTACCATTATTTAAAAATTACTGGATATGTTAAAAATTCTGCATTCTTCTATTCCTGCTGCTGCTCACTCAATCTTCATATAGTTATTTCCAGGATATAAGATGCACAGTTATAATACACACACACACACACACACACACACACTCTCACGTGCATATACATGTACATTCACACACACATATATATATATGCAAACACATACAACCCACATGTGTGTTTGCATATCTATCTATCTATCTATCTATCTATCTATCTATATATCTATCTATCTATCTGTCTGTCAAAAAAAAAAGATATCTGTCTGTCTGTCTGTCTGTCTGTCTATATATATTTATTTATATATATATATATATATATATATATATATACACACACATGTGTATGTATGTATATATATATTCTCAAGTGTTTGATATATTTGCGAGAATATAAAATATATGCATATATATATATATGTGTGTGATATGCATGAATATATATGTGTACACACATACACACACTCTCATGTGCATATACATGTACATTCACATACACATATATACAAACACACATCACCCACATATGTATTTGAATATATGTATAATTATCTATCTATCTATCTATCAATCTATCTATCTATCTATCTATCTATCTATCTATCTCTTCTCACGGACGTGCTGTCACATCGGCTGCGAAGGTAAACGTTTATTTGACCTTTTATTGCCCATATTGTGTTGGAATTTTTGTATATAAGGTGTGTGAAGCACCAAACTTTCTTTTTATTGTGTTTTCAAGGTAGGAATTGGCCCTTTAGGGGCAGTTTCAACCTTTTTAAAATTATATATTTTCTTCTCGACATTGAAAAATGTCGAGAAACATAGTCATAGAACGCTGGACAGAAACTTTGATCAACGAACATTTTCCTAGACTTGAGACGCTTGGAGAACAAAAAAAT
>NC_069000.1:22996492-23005874 GCF_001194135.2 Octopus bimaculoides
TATATATATATATATATATATATATATATATACATATATATGTATACACATATATATACACGTATATGCATACATATCTCTCTATAATATATAAATATATATATATAGAGAGAGAGATAGATAGATAAATATTAAAAAAATTAATGAGTGGGTGCGTTACATAAATAATATTTTCAGGATTAAATAAAAAGACAAACAGAAAATATGACATACCTATATATATATATATATATATATATATATATATATATATATATATATGTGTGTGTGTGTGTGTGTATATATATATATATATCATTAAAAAAAAAACGTGTAGTAAATAAACAAACGAACATATACTAAATACAAAAGCAAACAAAGCACAGAAAGTCACCACTTCCTCATCAGTATCTGCCAGAGGGGCAAACATAATTCCAGCCATTATTGATAATATTGCTTTCACTCTGGAGGCACTGACAAGAAACTTGCCGGGAATGGGACCAAAACACAACAAAACGAGACAAGCTCAGAGTGGAAGCAATATTATCAATAAGGGCTGAAATTGCATTTGACCCTCTGGCCAATAAGTGATGAAGAATTGGTGACTTCTGTGTTTTCTGTTCACCTGTGTATTTAGTAAACGTTTGTCTGTTTATTTACTCCATGTTTTTTTTAATTATATATATAGGTGTGTCATATTTTCCATTTGTTGTCTTTTTATGCACACACACACACACACACACACACACACATATATACATATACACATGTATATATACATATATGCATACATCTCTCTCTCTCTCTCTCTATATATATATATATATATATATATATATATAAGATATATATATATATATACACACACACACACACAAATATACATACATACATACATACATACATATATGCATACATACATGTATACATGCCTATATAGATACATACGTAAATATAGACACATATAGACACACACACACACATACACATATACAGTACAAACCATATTCATGCTATCCATCACTCTCACTCACATTTCTCCCTCATCCATCAGTCATTGTTGACATCAATCACTCTTTTTTTCTCCCCTTATCAATTACACTGCTTGCACTATTTTTATTCAGCCTCCTTATGAACAATCCTCATCTAGCTGTCTACTACTATTTCTCTTTTATTTCTCTCTTCTCTATCAACCACTTTCACTAGTTCTCGTTGCCTGTGGTAGACGTGCAGGAATAGTTAGTTAGCAGTCAAAGTTACCAGTAAAATAATTTTCTTCAAATGTCTAGAAAGCTCTGCTGAAGTCATTTAAAGCTTTTTTTAATTATTATTTAGGTACCCTAATCAGCTATGGAACAGGGCATTTTGAAAGCAAAATAACCAGAATTGGGGTAGGATAGAAAAATGCCAGAGAACTGTAACCTCTCATCGTGACAAAAAGATTCTCTGAGTGTAAAGCAGATTAATAATCCTTGTGTGTAAACTATAATACTGCATGGTAGTGAAACATTGACAATGAATACAAAGGAAATGTTGAGAATGGAAAAAATGAACAAGCATTATCCACTGAGTACATTAAGTTTGTGTGCTTCAGGGCACACGTGAGCTGAGAGAAAAACTACATAAAATAAGAGATCAATTGTAATGTGCAAATGAGACGACTATGTAGATACGTATATGTAAAGCGTATGGTTGATGACAGATGGGTTATCAAAAAGTGGTAGAAGATCCATCTGGAAAGAACCCATGGAAGAAAAAAAATCAGGAAAGATATGGGCAGCAATGGTGAAAACTGATCTCAGAAATAAAAAGACAAAGCAATCTTGCAAGTGTGAGAATGCTATGTTAGAGAGTACCTGCCCAACACATGAAAGCATAAAAAAATTAACAAAAGAATGATGAGGATAAAGATGATTTCACACACACACACACATGTCCATTTATCCCTCCATCCGTCCATCCATCCGTCCATCTATCCATTTATATGTATGTATATCATTATTCAGTTTATGTATGTATGTATGTATGTATGTATGTATATATGTATGTATGTATGCATGTTTATAAATAAACGTATATATGTATATACACACATGCAGATAGATATACGTATATCCATATACAAAAATTCATATAGAGGAAAAACAGGAATGGAGGTAAATTTATGCAAGGAAATACTTGACAAACCAATTGCATCATCAGATCATCAGAGTTTGTACAATAAACGAAATATTAGCCTTGAGACAATTTAAAGTTGTTAGATAGTTGCATTGTTTGTGATACAATCAGGCTGAACCTTCCATTCTCAAAGCACATTAAAACTAACGTAGTAAAAACTTGCTTTGAAATTCTTATTTAATAATTTTACAGTGAAAATTCATATACATAAAACTGAATTAGTGCATAAGCAATAGCCACAACCTGAATGATATAATTTATACTCTTACTCATAGGAATGACCACTCAAATATAACAGTAAATAAAAATTCTACAACTCAATCACATATCAAATATTCTACAAGTATAAAGAACTCTGAAAATAAAAATAGAGGGAAGAACTCCTACCTTCCTCAACACACTACAAAAACTGTTAAGGTTTCTAATCACAACAGGCCTGAGAGTAACAAGCATTCCTTCAGTTATGGTGATGAGTGTTCCCGCTGATCCAAACAATGGAACAGCATGCTCATGAAATTAATGTGCAAGTGGCTGAGTACTCCACAGATGCATGTAACCATAACATAGTTCTCAGGGAGATTCAGTGCAACCTAGAATGTGACAAGGCTGGCCCTTTGAAATACAGGTATTACTAATTTTTGCCAGATGAGTGCACTGGAGAAACGTGAAATAAAGTGTCTTGCTCAAGGACACAATGTGCTGCAGATATCAAACACATCCACTTATAATCGTGAGTGGAGTACCCTAACCATTAAGCTATGTGACTTCACCATTTCATTAAAGGCAGAAATAATATGAAAACTGAACACAGAAATATTATCATCAATAAGATTAAAATTAGGCTCATCCCTTTAGGGAAGAATAGTTTAACCTCTATTAATATGTGCAACCACAAGAATAAAACTAGCAGAAATAGTATTAAAGATGAGAGCACCAATAATGCTCACAGTCTCTTAACTCCAACAGCGACCTCAGGTCCAAACAATAATGAAAAAATATAAAATCTTCAATCTCTTTTATAGGCTTCAAATAAGTGATCCATTAAAATCTAACTATAGAATAATTCGAAAATTTCCTTTTAATGGAAATTGCTTGAGAAGCAATGTGGAGTGTAAGTACAATGTTGTCACCATTAGTGGCTGTAAATATCACATCAGTTAAATTCAAATTTCAAAAGATAATTCACAAAATATAATAATACAAAAAATAATACAAAAAAATTAAAGTATTCAACATCATTAGCAGAATACATCTGGTTTTTAAAGTAAAAGGTGACAGGATAGCATTTATATTAGAATGACATATCATAGTTACTGTCCCCAGTGTATAAAGGAAACAGATGTAAGTGCAGATTATGTACTCTGGAGGCACTCGAAATACTACAGACAGATAAATAGGAAAAATCAAATTATAAAGGTATGCAACCACAAAAATCTGGAAACGTTTTAAGTTCTACTAGCCAAAGATTAAATTTAGTGCTAAATGCAGATTAGCAACTCATATTAACACCTTACATTCTTTAGAATAGCTATTAACTAGTCAAACAACAGCTTTCATGCCCTCAGAAAAATACTTTTCTAAAACTAATCAGACTTACAATATTTACATATTCCACCATGCTGGTTTGTCTATTCTTTATGTAATAGTATTGCATTGGCAATGCTAAATATATGAGGTAGTTTGGTGTAAATTATAAATTGTAAATTATAAATTATATGAGGCAAAACATATTCCTTTATTTCTTTGTTTGAACCCAAAAAGTATGGCCATGTTGGGACACCACCTTTGGTTGGATATGTTGATATATATGCTTGTATGCATGCATTCATGTATGTATGTGTGTGTGTGTGTGTGTGTGTGTGTGTGTGTGTGTGTGTGTCTGTGTCTGTGTGTGTGTGTATCACCAAGCAATATGTCAATATATTACTGGCTATTGCCCATAACTATATAACTGGTAAGAATGTTACCATCAGTTTCATGCCAAAATTTACCACTAGAAAATATTGACAACACTTCAGACAACACATGCCAAATGGAAGAGCATAGCATATTTAGTGCTGCTTGGGTATAGACTCAGGGTTGTTTCGATGGTTGCAAAAAGGTAGAACAAAACTTAGTGGAAAATATTTTTAGAAAGAAAAACAGAATGAAGAAGAAAAGCAGAGTTATTCCCATACATTGATGTTAGCCATAGGTCAAGTGTATAAGCTGTGTATATTACTTTCTAGTTCAAAAAGGATCATGAATATATTGCCAAAATGAATTTGTGCTCATGAGGACAGTATTCAAAAATTTCACTTTTTGAGTCCAAAAAGCATCCAGATTGTGTGAATAAGCAGTCCCCCATATCTCCTATTTCTATTAAGATATGGCCTAGACTATTCCAGTAACTTCCAGTTGAAGTTATATGGTATTGCATTCTCTCTTAATTGTAATATATAACTGGCTAAAGTTCTGCCATTACATATTTCCTGGATCTGTAAAGAGGATTCGTGATTATTCAGCCAGACCTAATACATTGGGAGCCTCTATTTTCCAAACATATTACTCTTGGTGTTGGTAGATTTTATTTCTGCTTTGAACATCACTGCTCCTGTGTTGCACTGACCATTTGCTAGGCTCTCACTATAAACCCAATATGAGCATTTTGTCTCTGTCTGTGGTTTAGGACTATTAAATAACACACACGCATGCACACACACCCACAGACATTCTGGCCTTCGTGCCGGTGGCACATAAAAGCACCCACTACACTCTCGGAGTGGTTGGCGTTAAGAAGGGCATCCAACTGTAGAAACTCTGCCAAATCAGATTGGAGCCTGGTGTAGCCATCTGGTTCACCAGTCCTCTGTCAAATCGTCCAACCCATGCTAGCATGGAAAGTGGACGTTAAACGATGATGATGATGATGACGATGATGATGATGATGATGATGATGATGATGATGATGATGATCGTTATATATAAAAACAGTTGAGAATTAAACTGAAGGATTACTCGGTACTTTTTAGCCAAGTACATATTCATTAACTTTTACATGGAAAAGGTTGACTGTAATATCTAAGCTCTTGCTTGCTCGCCTTCATCATATTGTGCTATATTTGGGTTCTTTGTTTTTGTTTTTTGTTGTTATTTTTTGCTTTATATAGCATTTAGTAAGTTGTCTTACAACTGTGCCAAAGGAATTGCAACAATCAAAGACACTGAAATAGAAAAACTACAAATGAACAGGAATCTCTTCTGTTCCACAATAATGCACACAGTGTTAAGAAAAACATTATAAAAACCATTAAATGTTGGCATGGAATCATAGAACTCAACAGAAGTAAGCAATATCATTGGCCTATATGTATTATCAGCCCTAAACATAAGCTTTTCTTTTGTTTTAAGTAGCCTTTACAGAGATGAAGGTTTTCTCAGCCTAAGAAACTGTAACCCACAAAAACCCCATCAAATTTAGGAAAAATTTATATCTCTTCTTAAAAATCGTAGAATTCTCAATTACAGTATCCATACATCTTGAATCAGTTAACTTTCTTGACTGCACTCTAGACTTAGAATCTTTTACTTATAAGCCTTATCAAAAACTAAACAAAAAATCCTGTATATACATAGGCAATCCAACACTTCCCAGAGTATACTTAAAACCAAGTCAAGAACATAACAATAAAACTCTCTTCTTTAATTTCCACTGAACAAATATTCAATGAAATAGCAACTACATATAACAAAAACCTTATGACAACAGTTACAAGGGAAAAGTTTATTACATAAAAGTTTATTACATAAAAAATTCAACAAGCATAATAAGCAAAGATACAAAAATTGGAAAACGAAAATTATCTGGTTCAATCCATTCCTCAACATACAAATTTCCACACTAATGTCCAGTTTATTTTTTTTTTAGATACTTGAAAAGTACACCCATCCAAAACACAAGTACCATAAACAAATAAACTAACTCAACATAAGAATATAATACACCATAACTAACAACTTTGAAAAATTCATTGCAAACTATGTTCACCCAAAACTTAAAAAATTTGAAAAAAAAAGTACACATATTAATTCAACAATAACACCCTTTTTGTCCTGCTTTTTAAACAGAAATTAGCTGACAAGCAACATTGTCTGCTTCACAGCTGTAACTATGAACACTACAACGCCAGCCTCAGCCACATATATAGAGTCAAACTGGTTCAAAACATGGCACAGCCTATACATGCGTATTTTTCACTGCCCAAACAGGAAAAGATGACACTTTACGATCTAAACATATATGGAAACTAAAGTTTAAAAGCACTTCATTTAGCATTAATGAAAATTATTGTCCCATGCACAATCAAACAAAGCAAACAATAAACATTGCCAACTCTGAAGCACTGAATCTTCCCTTCTTTAAAACCCTAATACTAAACCATTACTCTGAGTTAGTCTCTTGCTGCAAATACAAAATCTTCAAACATCTAAAGCATTTCAAACCTATAAATTTCTACAACAGCTAAAGATGACAATTTCTAACCCTTTCTTTCAACATAGCATAAACAATCTCTCTACTAATGAGAAACACTACAGCTCTTCACTCAACAAACTCTATTACATTTATCTAAAAGTCTACAGTTATCATCTATAATATTCACAAAGAATTTTCAAGGATCCATTTGTAGAATCACTCACATATAGGAATAAAGCTCCTTATATATATTTGCTTTTAAAGAGAAGTGTACAAGGAACACCACATATCACTCTAGCTAAATCAATACATCAGCAAACCTAGTAAATTATATGCACATACAGCTCCACATACTTTGAATTAGGGATGAACATATATGCCCAAAAACTAATAAGCATACACCTTCATCCAGAGATATCACAGTGTATATTGTCTCTTATTTTAAAAGGTAATATAGGTAATTTTACATAAGTTCTTAGAGGCATATCCTTGATTAATGTTCTATTACTCTAATATGTCTATGTATACCTATGGATATATGTGTGTGTGTGTGTGTAAAATTGTTTATACTTATAAATGCATATACAAATATATATTTACATCACTTTGTAAAGCTGTCTTTATGTATTTGATAATATATGTAGATCTCAAATTTTGGTGTGTATGTATGAAAGTATACACATATGTATACACACAAAAGCATATGAATATCTGTGTGTGGATATGTATATATATTGTTATATCTATATATTGATTATACATCTGTATTTCACCTTATAGATGGATATACCTAAAGAAAATTGCATAATCTTCATGCATTCATTGGGTTGTATAGATAACATCATGAAATTACATGTATCTATTTGTCTAGAATAATATACTATAAAGATAAATAGCCATAGTAGAAATAGACTAGAAAATTTTAACAGATGTTTATAGTAACATAGTCATCTCAACTCTAAACTTCACAAAATACCCAGTTTAAAGTTTCCTAATAAAACTAATAAAATCTAATATCGTCACTACCAATTAGCTTCAGTTTGACCTATGCTGTATAACCAATTTATCAACAAACATTCTTTTGTGACTCCTACAACACAACAAAAGTCAACTTTCTTTACAAAGAATGTTGTGACCTGAATGCGGAGTAGATAAAAGAAGAAAAATTTAAACAGTTAAATCAAAGGATATTGAGTGAAAACCCTGAAGAAACTGTACTGGTATTACAGTAGGGTTGCAATTGCAATGGTTACTAATTGTCACAGTTGAAACATGTGTAGGTCTATGTAAAGCTATATATATATATATAAAGAATTAAAAGTAATGCTGTGTAACTTCGTAATAATCCTTATTATTATTATTATTTATATATTTATATATATATATATAAGTTAAAAAAAACACAAAAAACAATAACAAAAAAACAACAAAGTGAGGACGTGATACGGATAGTGTTATTGGACGCTCGGGAAAGAAAAGAGAGAGAGTATGACGTTTCGGGCGGAACCCTTCGTCGGAAAGACGGAAAGTTCAAATAATGGAAAAACGGAGGAAGAGAAAATCGGCACCGATGCCCACGAGGTTATATTGTGGAAGGACCGGAAGAGGAGGTGGTGGAGGAAAAGTTCTTTCTAAGACAGGAGAGTGAAAAAGGGAGGTGAATATCTGTGCGTGCGCGAGAGTCTGCAAGTGTGTGTGTAATAACAGAACGTGTGTGTGCGTATGTATGTGTGTGTGTGTATGTGTGTGCGTGGTTTGGTGGTTTATCTGTTAGTGTGTATGTGTGTGTGGGTGTGACGTAGTGGAAGGAATTAGTAGCAGGAATAGTTAGTGGGTGCTTATGGACAATGGTCAGTGGAAGGTCAGCAGGCAGTTTTTGAGTATGTGTGTGTTCGTGTGTGTGTTTGTGTGGGGTTGTAGGTGTTGGGTACGTGTGCGTGTGTGTGTGTATTTTGTACGTGCGCGTGTGTGTATGTGCATGTTTTTGTGCGTGCGTGTGTGTTTGTGTGAATGTGTATGTTGTGTATATGTGCGTTGCTGTGTACGTGTGTGTGCGTGCATTTGCTTCTGTAGGTGCGTGTGTTGTTTATACCCATGTGTGTGTGATTGTATGTGTGTCTGTGTGAGTGTGTTGTGTTGGTGAGAGGTGTGTGTGCGCGTGTATGTGTATGTGGGTGTGTACGTGTGTGTGTGTATGTGTGTGGATGTGCGTGTGGGTGTGGGATTGTGAGTGTTAGGTACGTGTGCGTGTGTGTGTATGCGCGTGTGTGTTTATGTGTGTCTGTATGTGTGTGTCCGACATATATGTATGTATACAATGGACTTTTTGCAGTTTCAGTCTGTCAAATCCAACCTGAGGCTATGAAAAAAGATTCTTGCCCAAAGTGCCACATAGTGGAACTGAACCTGAAACTATGAGATTGGGAAGCAAACTTCTTAATCACACAACCACAATGCGTTTATGTATGATTACAAATGGATATATTTATGTGTGTGTATACATATCCACATGTCTGTGATTTAGTGTATAAGTGTATCTGTGTATCAGTATATGTTTATATAAGCTTGTATTGATACTTTTACAATTAAATGCGTCATTATATATAAATAGATATGCATGTGTTTCCTTCTATAGTCCTGGGTGTGATTATGAATATGCCTGTATATATAAATATGAAACCTATTGATACATGTATGTGTATGAGTGCGTGCTTATGTAGGTTTGTCTGTGTATATATATATATATATATATATATATATATGCATGTATAT
>NC_069000.1:23006049-23008549 GCF_001194135.2 Octopus bimaculoides
CACACACACACACATTTATTTATATATAAACACATATACACACATGTATTTCAACTAATATACATCCTTTACATTCCTTTGTTGAAATTCCCTTGTAAGAATTGATTATTGTTTGCAAATAGGAATGAACCACCATAATTACTTCAAGAACAGAAAGGAAGAACTAGAAAAGTTTTTTTTAGTATGTGGTTGTTTTTGTTTATTTTTAGAAAGAATGGCTGTGTGTGTGTGTGTGTGTGTGTGTGTGTGTGTGTGTGTGTGCGTGCATGCGTGGACATATGTGCTTGTATTTGTGTGTAAGAGAGAATGTGTTTGTCTGAGCATGTATATGGATTATTTTTTTTTATTGATTTATAAAAATCATTTAAATATTTTTTAGTAGTTCTTTCCTTTATGTTTTTTTTTTTTGCAGAGAGAAGACATTCATACACACACACGCACACACATACATATATACAGAATTACTCATAGACACCCATACAAAACACATAAATACATATGTGTATGTATATATATATATATATATATATATATATATACACACACATAGATATACATATATATACATGCATAGAGAGAAACAGACGGTGATATACTTGTTCATACACACATGTACATATGTACAAATATATATAATAGGTATGTGTGCGTGTGTATCTATTCATTTTGTGTGTGTGTACATACATACATGCATGCATACATACACATATACATATATACACACGTACATATATACATACACACACACACACACACACACACACACACACACACACACACATATATATGTATGTATGTATGTATGTATGTATATAGTTGAAATTTACAGAAAGAAAAGTGAAGACAGGTGTATAATCAGCAAGCAGGTGTATTAGTGTGACACTCAGAAAGGTGAGAAAGTCTTTTATGTTTCGGGTCTATGCTCTTCAACAGAAAGGAACATGAGGAAATAATAAACACAGAGAGAAAATAAAAAAAAACTCGTGGATTTAGTGATCACACACACACACACACACACACACACACACATGATTATGCATATATGAAACCAGCTGAGTCCTCTTCATGTTACTGAAAGTTTTATAGGAGTAGATAGGATACATAATCAAAAGATATGTATGCACCACTTCAATGAATGATGTAAACTTTTTGAAAACTTTGCATAGGTCTCTGAGCAGATATCGCCAAGCTTTTAGCAAAATTTGATGCAGTATTTTCCAATAAGCTGTTACCTATATACCAACATCAAACCACAACCTTCCTCAACCAACTGCAGCCCACCTTACAGTAATAACAATCAGCTTCTGTCATTCAAATTCAAAATGGCTGATGACTAGCATCACACTTGAAACTCAAGAGTACCAAAGAATGAATCAAATTGTTTTAATCTATCCCTCTCTCTCTCTCTCTCTATATATATATATATAGTAGCTGCTTTCTCGTACATGAGCAAAGTTATTGCTAGAAACAATCATTGAAATGAGTTATTCATGATGCAATGTGAGGCCCTTGTATTACTCTTGAGCCCGGCCAAAGGTTTACACATACTATTGCATAATAGACTGCTGTCCTGGCTGGCAGAGGGGACGGGTGCCACAGTATGGTGTCTTTTGACATGCCTTGTCAATCCTCTAACTGAAAGGCACACCTTTCCACAGATTGCACATGTTTTGTTGCAAACAACAGCCATATCACAATTTACAAGGGGTATATATACATGTACACATACCATACATGCATACACGTATACATACATATATCTTTTTTTAATTTCTTACTTGTTTCAGTCATTGGACTTTGGCCATCCTGGGGTACACCTTGATGAAGGAGCTAGTCAATAACATTCACACCAGTGCTCAACTGGTATTTATTTTATCAACCCTGAAAGAATGAAGGGCAAAATAAACCTTGGTGGAATTTGAACTCAAAACATAAAGACAAATGGAATGCAGCTAAGCATTTTATGTTGCATGATAATGTGTCTGCCTCTGTTCCATTATTGGTAGGATCAAAAAAGTACCCCATCCAGTGCAAGATAAATATCATTTAAAATAAACAGTACTTAAATATGAGGGACTATTAGTTTCATGCTGTAAAAACACAATGATATGACTGGCTTGCATAGCATGCTGTGTATTTCCATGCAATATTTCAGGCTCAAATATACATCCTGGTTGGTCACTTTTGAAAAAAAAAAGCAGAAAAACATGAGAGGAAGGTAAAGGAAAGAAGTGGAATGAAAAAGAGGGAAAAGGTTAAGGGTTCCATCGTTTTGGCTGGTTCGAATCAGAATTAATATGGTTGGTGTAAATCAGTTTGACAGGTAGAAGACCAAAGTTTGTAAGACTGCCTTTGTGTGTGTTTACATGTTTATATGTATATATGTGTATGTGTAATATAGACTGTGTATTTAATTGAAGCTACATGGAAGGTTGACCCACATTGCATCATGGTTACAAATTGTTTTTGCAAGTCTTAATGCCATATTGTCAAAGTTTGC
>NC_069000.1:23012565-23017399 GCF_001194135.2 Octopus bimaculoides
AATGACAAAGGGATGAGGTGAGGTTGACCTCTCCATGGCAGTAGTGGTGGTGGTGGTGGTGGTGGTGGTGGTGGTGGCGGTGGTGGTGGTAGACATGGTGTCGGCGGTGACACTGGCAGCAGTGATGGTGGTGACAATGATGATAATGTTATGATGATGATCATGATCATGATGATGCTGATGATGACGACGACGACAGCAATGATGGTGATGATGATAATGATGACAATGATGTTGATGATGATGATGATGATGATGATGATGATGATGACAATGATGTCGATGATGATGATGATGATGATGATGATGATGATGATGACGATGGTGACGATGATGATGACAACAATGGCGACAACAACGACAACAAAGATGATGATGATGATGACGACGACGATGATGGTGATGATGATGATAAGTTGAATGAAGTCAGGACAGAATAAATCAACCATCAAACAACAAAAGCATCAATATTGAACAGACGCAGGTGTGTTCAGGTGAGTGAGTTAAACATTGTCCATTGAGCAAAATGAGTCAACCAAATGCATCAAAGAATTAAACTATCAGCTATTGTACAGGTAAAAACACATGCACAGTAAGTAAATGGGTGGGGTGGAGGGAGGGAGGGAGGAAGCATGTAGCAACAAGAGAAGTCAGTTGTGGGGATCAGGGTCAGGGTAAAGGATCGGTAAGGGTGGGTGGGGGTAGGAAGAAAAGGACTTTGTGGAAAAGGGAAAAGGTAAAAAAAAAATATTGAGACAAGTAAAAGAAAATATGGAAGAAACAGGAATGAGAAAAAGGAAGAAAGAGAGAAGAAAGGATTAGAACAAAATGAAGCGGAGAAGGGAATAGGAGGATGGATAATAACAGGCTGGGTATCTATCATCATTGTCGTCATCATCATCATCTTTATCAGCATCGTATAAGGTCTGTTTTCCATGCTGGCATGGGCTGGAAAGCTTGACAGGGGTTGAAAAGGCCAGGGGTCACATTAGGTTCCATAGTCTGTTTTGGTTTGCTTTCTACAGTTGGATGCCATTTCTAATGCCAACTGCTTTACAGAGTGTACTGGGTGCCTTTTGCCTGCCACCATCATTAGTGCTTTTTATGTGAGACTATCACCAGTATTTTTTGCATGACACTAGCACCAACACATTTTATGTGGCACCATCACCAGTATATTTTATGTGGCACCGTCACCAGTACATTTTATGTGGCACCATCACCAGTACATTTTATGTGGCACCATCACCAGTACATTTTATGTGGCACCAGCACCAGTACATTTTATGTGGCACCAGCACCAGTACTTTTTATGTGGCACCGTCACCAGTACATTTTATGTGGTACCATCACCAGTACATTTTATGTGACACCATCACCAGTACATTTTATGTGGCACCAGCACCAGTACATTTTATGTGGCACCAGCACCAGTACATTTTATGTGGCACATCACCAGTACATTTTATGTGGCACCATCACCAGTACATTTTATGTGGCACTAGCACCAGTGATTTTTATGTGACACCAGCGATTTTTATGTGACAGCAGCACCAGAACATTTTGTGGCACCATCACCAGTACTTTTTACGTGGCACCATCACTAATGCTCTTTATATGACATCATCACCAGTGCTAGCAAGGAAAGCGAACGTTAAACGATGATGATGATGATGATGATGATATAGGAGGATGCTTAGTCTGTCCTAGATGAGAATCAAAACAAAAGTACTCAAAGTAATCATATGTTGTTTGCAGATGACATGGTACTGGCAACAATCCTTTACAATAATTATATTGTCTTGAGGACAACTTTTCAAGTACCTGTCAGGACTTCAACCTGATGAATAGCCTCAAGAAAACCAATGCATTGCACCAAGGTATGGTCGCCTCATCTGCCATTCCATGAAAAAAATTGTAAGCTGTAAGTAATTCATGAGTTCATATACCTTAACTCCACCTTCACAGAGAGTCTCTCCCTAGAGTCTGATGTCAGCAGGTGAATCAGAAGACACTTATAAGACTCATAGAGTCGAGAAGAACGGCAAGCTAACACTGCTAAGGTTGCAGTCCACAGAACTTTAGCTTTTCAGTACTCTGTTTTATGTCAGTGAGATCAGAGGCGTCTATTCTCGTCAAAAGTTGCATACCAATGCATTGCACCTTCACTACTTGAGAAGCATCATCATATGCACTGACTGTGTCACCAACAATGTATTTCCAGCCTGTGTCTATATACTCAACATCTTTATCCTGTTTCTTCAATGACATCATTGTTAACTATACCACATATACTGTATAGCAGATGAAAGGATCAGGAAATAACAGTTGTATGAGTAACTGGTATTCAGCAAGTGAGAATAAGAGCAATCCCATTATGATTTCAAGATGTTTGCAAGAGGGAAATGAAATGAAATCATTGGACATAAGGAATTTAAAGTGAAAGCACATTAACGAAGTAATTACTCTCACTGGAGACTGAAACAAATCAAGCCATTAGGAGGAGGTGAGAAGAAGCTGATAATTGTTGATAATTGCCATTGAAGAGGAATTTGTCCAATTAACAAACAATACCAGAACAGTGTTGTCAGGTAGTATCTTTAAATCCAGTCACTGCATATTTGGACCTCTATAGCTACTGCAAATTTTGCCTTGTTAACAAGAATTTTCAGATACAGACCCAAGGTCTTGTGAGACTAATGGATGTGACTGAACATCAACATATCCAGAAATCAAGTGAAATATCTGTGAAGGTAGGGAAATCTAAAAATGCATATGAAATTAACTTTAGTATTCACAACACTCTTCTGACAAATAATAACTACAAAAACCACAATATCAACACTCAAGCTTAACAGATTTCAGATTCTTAAACTAAAAGAAACTTACGTTATATTAAGGGATCACAAACCAAGGAATATATATAATCTCCTACTAAATCCATCATACCAATGGAAACTGAACCAGGAAGAATCAGCAAAAATATATTTAAATAGAATCAATAACAGTATCTAAAAAACCCTAGATTAATACTTGAGAATAAAGTCCTCTTATAAATTAATTGACATGTATCTGAGAAATACAAGACTATACATTTACCCAATTTGACATAGTTAACTACAATCCATTATTACTATGTATCTATTATTAAAGGCTCTTGGTTTCATAAAATTCCATTCAATGCAGATCTCTAATGCAGGCATCAGAGATTTTGAGCTTAATATGTTTTAGATTTAATTCACAAGATCACAATAAAAGACATAGACATTTGAATTAATATGTAAAAGGGAGCACACCTTAATGGTGGACTTTATAGAGATGATAGTCTATTGATCTTATGAAATATAAACAGGCAGCTGCCAGATGAGTTTAGGAAGAATATATATATATAACAAAACCATTTAATGACTTGAGACTAAAAATTTCATTAAGCATAAAATGGTAAGTTCCTTAGATGTAACATTCAGCCTTAGTAATGGAAAATTTCAACTATACAATAAACCTTATGATTCAATATTATATCTAATAATTCAAATTACCCACTATGTGTCACCCAGCAGCCCAGACAAGTGAAACTGTAAAATTCTTGTATGAGGAATTATGGCAACATAACACATTTTCCCCTTGAATATAAGTGAGAAATTATTTAATAGCAATTTGCTTAAAATAAGTTATTTTACTTTAACAAACTTAACTAAAACTGTAACAACCATGAATAATTAAAAGAAAAAAGAATGGCATTGATTTTTACAAATATAAGCATAAACTAATTTAAGGATGATTTCATCAACACAACTTTACATTTAGAATGCTCCAAAGAAGAACGACTACAAAACTTACAGCACATAAATGGTTTTTGTAAAATAATATATTGCCAGCTATTAAGCGAAGACTTTTAGATTAAGTTCTCATACACAATAAAATATTTTTTTGTAGTTATTGCATCATAGAAAAGCTATTGATCTTCAAATATCCTAGCATAATATTAAATTGGCATATAGGATAATTTAAATTGGCATAGAGGATCACATGCAGACATGCCTGCATAAAAACTTTAATGACATTTCAGTAGAAGCAATATGAGATTCTTCACACACATGCATGCATCTTTATATATATATATATATATATATATATATATATAAACATCTGCACATAGAACATAACTAAAATAAACATAATAACATACAGACACATGTGTATATATATATATATATCTATATATATATATATATATATATATATATATATATGGAACAGTTCAAATGAGCATACTTGAAGACACATATATACGTAGGGATTGGAATTAATATACAGAAGGAAAGGACACCAATATATTTATAGCACAAACATAATAACTGACAAGAATACAAGATTCATAGTTAAAATAGAATAAGAAAATAGAATTACAAACCACAGTGATTTTAACAATCAACAAGCAGATATTACTTGAAACGCTATGAAAGGATGAAACTATTAGTGGTAACATAAATTGAATATCGGGCTATTAATTAGAATACTGTAGACTTTGCTTTCTAGTGTTGAACTTACTTTCGCTTTCATGCCCTTTATTTCTGTATCTATCAATCAATCTATCAATCTATCTGTCTGACTGTCTGTCTGTCTGACTGTCTGTCTGTCTGACTGCCTGTCTGTCTGACTGTCTGTCTGCCTGTCTGTCTGTCTATCTATCTATCTATCTATATATATATATATATATGTATATATATATTTATACATATATATATTCATCTGTGAGTGAGTTTTTGTGTTAGCCTTTTGGTTAAGATCAAAGTGTAGTATATATCTATGTATATATACACACATTTATATA
>NC_069000.1:23017732-23022957 GCF_001194135.2 Octopus bimaculoides
TGAACAAATCACCCCCGGGATTTATTCTTTGTAAGCCTAGTACTTATTCTATCGGTTTCTTTTGCCGAACTGCTAAGTTACGGGGACGTAAACACACCAGCATCGGTTGTCAAGCGATGTTGGGGGGACAAACACAGAGACACAAACATATACATACACACACATACATACACACACACACACACACACACACACACATATATATATATATAATGGTGGGCTCCTTTCAGTTTCCATCTACCAAATCCACTAAGAAGGCTTTGGTCAGCCCAAGGCTATAGTAGAAGACACTTGCCCAGGGTGCCACGCAGTGGGACTGAACCCCTGCGCCTAATACAGGTTGTAGTGAATAAAATGTCATCTAAATTATGCAAAAATGAAAGTAACACTGACATTTCATTTTAACAGATATATTTACCAAAATTACATTAAAATATCTTGAAATACCAAAGAATAAATTTATTCCATAGAATTGCTATTGGCTTCAACCACGGTCTCCAGGCAAGTTTGGAATCCCTTGCAACTCTTCTAGACAGTCTCCTTGTTTAAGTTGGTGAATGCTGCCCTAATCCTTGCCTTCAGTTCATCTATGATATTAGAAGGAGTTTTGTTGGTCTCTCGTTCAACTGTGCCCCACACATAATAATTAAGTGGGGTGCAGTCTGGGGAGTTAGGTGGCCATATATTAGGGGTGGTGTGGTCACAGAAATTGTCTGACAGCCATGACTGGGTTCTCCTGCTTGTATGACATGGTGCAGAGTCCTGTTGCCAAACATAGGATCTTCCAGCAACCACCCTCTTCACCCAGGGCAACACTGCTTCCTCCAGGCACTTGATGTAGGCCTCTGTGTTGAGTCTGAGGCAATGTAGGAAGATGAATGGAGGCATAATGACATCATCGCTAGTGATCACTCCAAACACCATGATGTTGACTGGATGTTTGATTTTTATCATGCTCAGTACATGTTTTGAGGATATGGCAAGTCAACAATTGTTCTGTGTGATCACCATCTGAGCCTAGAAGAAATTTTTCTAGTCTGAGAAAAACCAAAGCATGTTTGGTTGGTGGGGATGCTTGAGTTTGTTCAAAAGCTTCATAGCATGATTTTTCCTCTTGTCCTTGATGACTTGGGATAAAAATTGCCCATTTTTCATCTTGTATGAGGAATGCCAAACGTCTTCACTCTCTACCTGCCAGATAAGAAACTTAGACACTCACACATCCCTAGTGATAGACCTAACCGACTTGGGAGGGATCATTGTCAATCATAGCCTGAATCTCACCAACAAATTCAGTTCTTTTCTTATCAGAACAAACAGAGTGAGTTTTCTGAGCTGCTGTACCTTCATAATCACCATTAGACTCATCCAACTCTCTCCAAATCCTCTGCACTATCCTCAGATTGACATCCACACTCTCTGATATATTTGTATTGGAGCTTCCAGCACAAATACCAAGCACTACAGCATGTTGGTTCCATAATGTTGTTTCCATAATGTTGTTTCCATAATGTTGTTTCCATAATGTTGTTTCCATAATAAGTTATTTTCTATTAAACATAACTAGTTCAGGAACCTTTTGATATCACCTCATATTTATTTAACAATGTCTTGAATTAATCATGCATTATTCCATAGTTTCAATATATCAATGATATTGTTTATTTTTAGAATGACATTATAGGGTAGATGTAAGGGGCCAGACCTGACTGGTTTGAGCATAAAACAGGGAGAATATTTGGGCTGGATATGGCTGGTTTAAATCCTAAAGGTTTAAGGCAATGCTGTCTTATCCTTATTATATTATATTTCTAATTAGACTTTTGATCCTCTCTACATTAAACATGTCAAACCAACTACTATC
Source organism: Octopus bimaculoides (assembly GCF_001194135.2). Taxonomy (NCBI): domain Eukaryota; kingdom Metazoa; phylum Mollusca; class Cephalopoda; order Octopoda; family Octopodidae; genus Octopus; species Octopus bimaculoides. The sequence continues at coordinate 23,019,597 of NC_069000.1, forward strand.
ATCTTCTTTATTCTTCCCCTGGACACACCCTCAAATTCTGTTTCTCTCTATTTCCATTTCTCTGTCAATATATCTATCTATTAAGGCAGCAAGCTGGCAGAATCGTTAGCATGCCGGGCGAAATGCTTAGCAGTATTTTATCTGCCATTACGTTCTGAGTTCAAATTCCGCCGAGGTCGACTTTGCCTTTTATCCTTTTGGGGTCGATAAATTAAGTACCAGTTACACACTGGGGTCAATGTAATCGACTTAATCCCTTTGTCTGTCCTTGTTTGTCCCCCCTGTCTTTAGCCCCTTGAGGGCAATAAAGAAATAAGAAATGTTAGCACGCTGTGTGAAATGCTTAGCGGTATTTTGTCTGTCTTTATGTTCTGAGTTCAAATTCCGCTGAGGTTGACTTTGGCTCTCATCCTTTTGGGGTTGATAAATTAAGTACCAGGTGCAAACTGAGGTCAATCTAATCAACTAGCCCCTTACCCCAAAATTTCGGACTTTCAGCCTAGAAAAGAAAAGAATATATCTATCTACTGTAACCTGCTCTCTCTCTCTCTCTCTCTCTCTCTCTCTCTTTCTAGCCCTCTGTCACTCCCTCTCCTCCTCTGTCACTCCCTCTCCCCCACTCTCCACTTGATTTTAAAACTAAATCGTTTTTGGATTCAGTTATAAAAACAAGTGGAGAGAAGCCAGTTAGCCAACCATGACCAAACACAGCACACACCCTCATATACAAAGAAATACCCCAAACACCCACCCACTTTCCAAAGGTAGGAACAGTTAATTGACACCCTTATCTGATCAACTGTAAAAGATCTGATAACAGATAGCTCTAACCAGGCACAACAAATCTAAACCCATGGAAAAAAAAAAAAGTAACAGATCAATCTGCCTATCAATTTCACTCAATCATCCTTTCTCTCTATCTCCCTCCCTCTCTCTATCTGTTTCCCTCAGTCTGTCTCCCTCCCCCTCTCTCTCTCTCACTCTGTGTTTCCCTCTGCCTGTTTCTCTTTCCCCCTCTCGCCCTCTCTTCCTCCCTCTCCCTCTCTCTCTTTCTCTTTCCCCCTATATCTGTTTCCCTCAGTCTGTCTCCCTTCTCCCTCTCTGTCTCTCCCTCTCTCACTGAGTTTCCCTCTGTCTGTCTCGCTTTCCCTCTCTCTCCCTCTTTCCTCCCTCTCTCTTCCTCCCTCTCCCTCTCTCTCTTTCTCTTTCTCCCTATATCTGTTTCCCTCAGTCCGTCTCCCTCTCCCTCTCTCACTGTGTTTCTCTCTGTCTGTCTCGCTTTCCCTCTCTCTCCTTCTCTTCCTCCCTCTACCTCTCTCTCTTTCTCTTTCTCCCTATATCTGTTTCCCTCAGTCTGTCTCCTCTCCCTCTCTCACTGTGTTTCTCTCTGTCTGTCTCGCTTTCCCTCTGTCTGTCTCACTTTCTCTCTCTCTCCTTCTCTTCCTCCCTCTCCCTCTCTCTCTCTTTCTCTTTCTCCCTATATCTGTTTCCCTCAGTCTGTCTCCCTCTCCCCCTCTCTGTCTCGCCCTCTCTCACTGTGTTTCCCTGCTGTCTGTCTCGCTTTCCCTCCCTCTCCCTCTCTCCCTCTCTCCTTTCTTCCCTCTCTCTCTCCCACTCCTGCTCTCCCTCTCCCTCTCTCTTGATATATACACATAAACCCACATACATACACATGTACACACATCTTTAAGTAGTGGTCATTCAATTTTCATAAGTATATGTATCCCCTCTTGAAACTTTAATGAATGGTAACTTAGACATAAATCGTTATTATGTAATAAATATATCAACTCTGTTATAGAATACGCTTTACTTAATGGCTCAATATTACAGATGTAATATGAATGTGTATGTGTGTGCTCTTGCATATGTGCTCTTGCATATGTATGTATATATGCATATATGTATGTATGTGCTTTTGCATATATGTCTGCATATATTAATATATTCAAATATAAATGCATGAATATTTATATCCATTTATATGCACACACACATACACACACACTTATGCATATATATATACAGTTACATACATGTATATATAAATATACATCTATGCATGTGTGAACTAGTGAATGTAATATAAGCAGAAGAGATCAAAATTTGAGTTACAACAATTGATTAAATCTACCTCAGCATATAACTGGTAATTATTTGATCAACCCAAAGAAGACTAAGCACTACAAAATTTTAACGTTTTTGTTTTTGTCTTTGGTCAGTAAGTGTTATTTCCGCTTTGCTTCTATCTAGAAATCAAAGGAAATGACTACTATTCCCTTCAAACTTTGCTTTTGTGACCTGGACATCAATGTTTTGAAACTGACTTATTTTCCATTACATTTCAGACAGATTCAGTGCTGAGTTGCTGAAGCAGAAATATTGTTATAGCAGATATTCTGCTCAGTACCATTGATTTGTTTGTCAGTTGCTTGACCATAACTACTTGAGCATGTCCCTTAGTGGCTGACAATATGTGTATCTTTGACCATGAGGAGTAGTGGAGGAGCATCATAGTCGTGTTGAGAAAGATTCTTTGAGGTTTGAATAAATGTAACAACAGCAAAGATTGAGGGAAATATTAAGCCATTTTTCATACTTTCTAGGGGTAAGCAAATAAGAAATAACAGTTGCTATCCAAGGACAAAGATCGTGTTACACAGTGTAATAAACAAAGACAGTCTTAGCATGATTCCAGAATGAAAGAGGAGCAAATAAGACATCATTATTATCATCATCATCATCATCACCATTGTCATTTAACGTCCACTTTTCCATGCTTGTATGGGTCAGATGAAGTTAGATTTAGAGTCAGAATTTCTACGGCCAAATGTCCTCAGTAAGAATCATGGGAACAATCATGTGACAGTTTTTCATTGGTTATTACTGAATTTTCTATAAAGAAAGTTCACAATTTTTATTATTTAAAACAATTAAGATTATTTTCTCAATACAGAAAATAAAATCTCTAAAAAATTGCAAGTCAAATATAATTGAATTATGTGGAATAAAAATAAAAGCAATAAAAATAGATGTAAAGTAAAATAAAACAAATAAATGTATAAAACTTTAAAAAAGACATGCAGTTATTCCTCAGTTACTATTAACATTGCCATTAATTTACCACCACCACCACTACTACCACAACCAACACTAACACCACCACCACCAACATTGCAACCACGACTACCAACACTCACCAACACTGCTAAGAGTATTACCATTGATACAATCAAGAAACGCAACCTGGATCACCTTATATACATACATACATACATACATACATACATGCACAAATATATACACACATTATATGTATATGTATGTATATATATATATATATATATATATATATATATAT
>NC_069000.1:23023468-23024174 GCF_001194135.2 Octopus bimaculoides
TATATATATATATATATATATATGCATACATATACATATACACATATATATATAAGTATGTATGTATGTGTGTATGTATATATGCATGTATGCATGTAAGTATGTATGTGTGTGTGTATATATGTACAGAGGAAGCAAGAGAGAGACAGAGAGAGAGAGAGAGAAAGAAAGAGAATGGGGATACAAAAAATAAGTTAGGAGGGAAACAAAGTAAAAGACGAGAAATAAAAGAGGGCTGAACAAACAGTAAGACATTGACACACATAAAGAAATAATAAATCTTTTAAAAACTTGAAACATCATACAGAGAACATAATCCTATTTTGAATAACATTGTCAAAAGCCATACAAAGACAAATTCCTCAAACAATGAGAAATCTTGAGAATTGGTGTTAGGAAGTACACAGTTTCATATGGTAATTTATCAATGAAATTTTATGAAAAATCTTACCAACAATATATATATATATTGCCCTAACTCTTCGAAACGCTTAGATTAGAATAGGGGCAGCTGATAAAGGAAATATTCTCTATGTGGCCTGTTTATTTTCTGCACTCTGTTTATGTTGTTTTTTCATTTTGTCCACGTCTTTTTGTGACGTCCTATACCCAGATATGCATCTATATATACAAATAGATGTAAGTTTGTACATACGTGTACGTATATATGCATATACTAACATATTATTTGTATTATTATATATAT
>NC_069000.1:23027067-23029596 GCF_001194135.2 Octopus bimaculoides
AAAATGAAAAATAACTATTTACAGCAAAGACGGTGTATCTTTGTCTTGATATTATGTAAGGGTTGCAAACAACCATTGCTGTTATACAAGTGATGTTTGGGAAATATTTCTAAGCAAGTGGAAATATTAACTTCCTTGGAAACAGGTGAGGGGTGACAACAGGAAGGGCATTCAACTGGAAGAAAATTCATTTCAATAAATTCTATGTGACGCATGCAACCCTGGAAAAAAGGACCTTAAATGATGATGGTGATGATGATGATATACATACATACATACTTAAATACATACATACATACATACATACATGTGTGTGTATATATATATATATATATATATATATATATATACAACATGCTTCTTTCAGTTTCCGTCTCCCGAATCCACTCACAAGACTTTGGTCAGCTTGAAGCTATAGTATAAGACACTTGACCAAGTTGCCATGCAGCAGGACCACGTGAACCCAGGACCATGTGGTTGGGAAGCAAGCTTCTTACCACACAGCCATGGCTGTGCCTATACATATATGTATACACTCACACACACACATATATATATATATATATAGTCAAATCGAATAAACAAACAATAACAAACAACAAAAGGATATGTACATGGAATGTAGGTTTTAGTTTGATGCTCAGTAAAAAGAGAGAGTTTTTGACATTTCATCATCATCATCATCATCCTACATAGGCTCCTGTCCTATACCAGTTCCACCCACAAGGCATTAGTTGAACCAGAGTTCGAGTGGAACACACTTTCACAAGGTACCTTGTAATGAGATAGAACTCAAAACCTCATGGTCACTATGTCAATAACATATCCACACTATCATGCTTGTACCTATGTATGTATGTGTGTATGGCTTACTGCAAATGGTTTTTCCATGTACTACCACAGGTTATTGTCTATCTTTGTAATAACTTTGTCTAGTTTTGAACATTTCTCTTTATTCCTGGAGTAGATGAAGAGACAAGGTACATTGTGTCAAAATGTTGTCTCATGTTTTCATTAGTTTATAATTTACTAGACTCTCCATAAATATATATTGCTTTTCAAAAGCAAAGTTTTGGACTTAGTGTTGAAAACCATGCTTTAATCAAAGTTAGTTCCAATTGATTCTATGCAGCTTTGTCAATGAGCAACAAAAATCTTGTCCTGCAGGAAATTAGTATTTTGAGAATCAATGAACATCTTCAAAGACCATTCTGTAGCCATTTGAGTTTTTCAAAAAGGTGTGATGGTCAAAGAATGACTAAAATTCTTGAAAAAGCAATAAAAACATGCAGGTACAGGTATAGCTGCATGGTTAAGAAAATTCATTCTACAAACATGTGGTCTGGCTTCAGTTTCTATGTGTGGCACATTGGATGAGGTTTTTTTTTTATGTAGGCACAGGTAACCCAGGAAACTAAGAAAACTTTTTGCATGTATATGCATGCATGTATGTATGTATTTATGTATTTCTGAGACCCCCTTCGTTTTGATAGGAATTTTACTTTTTTTCATATTTTTCCCTTTTTTTCATTTTCAAAAAGAAAAGCTCTACATTTTTATTTGTCCCCTTTGTGTTCAGCCCTGTGTGGCCAATAAAGAAAGTTATCTATCCATCTGTCTATCTAACTATCTATCTAAACATACATACAACATGCATACATACAACATACATACATAGGTACATATGTATATTTGCATGTATGAATTACATACAGGTGCACTTTCACTGGTTTCACCTTACATCTCCTCCCACATTTATTTACTCTTACTACTATATACAAGCTTGTGCTTATAAATGCACCCATCCTGCATATGTTCTGACATACATTTGTATATGAGGTTGGTTGCAACTGTTTTTTAACAGGTTTATTTATATATTATTTGTATAGACTTATTTAATAGAAAGGAACTGTAAAACTGTATACAGCTTTTATACACCAGTGATATAAAAGCTCTCACCTATACACATTAAAGGATTTTTTTTTAAATTTCATCTTCAAACAAACTATTACCCTTTTTTCTATTCGATTACAAAGATCCCACCTCTTTAAATTTTTATATATACATATCCGGTTTCACACTTATTACCTAGTCAAATTAAATCATGGTTTTAACCCTTTCGTTACTATATTTCTGACCAAAATACACCCCTCATGAGTTTCAATTAAATTCTAAAATAATCATGAATTTAGACTAGTCTCATTAAACACCTGTAACTTTTTTATTTATCAACATATTAATGTGATATTTGGAACATAATTAAAGAAAGGGTTCTTAATCAATTCTATTGCCTAATTTTTGTCTCAAAGTTCTCCACGTACTGGTGGGGATGTACTGCTAGTGTCTCTCACATGTAAATATTGGTTCAGCTTCACGAATCGTACTCATTCATAATACTGGAAATATATCCATCGCCAAAAGGTTCCTCCTGATCGCTCCAGTAATTTGTTATTCTGGGTAGCTGTCTAATACCCATAAAAATATTTATGGCAAAAAATGCCCGTATTTCATCTACAGTTGCAGGAAACC
>NC_069000.1:23030480-23032342 GCF_001194135.2 Octopus bimaculoides
AGAGAGAGAGAGAAAGAGAGAGAGAGAAAGAGAGAGAGAGAAAGAGAGAGAGAGAAAGAGAGAGAGAGAGATGTACCTACAAAGCCACGCATAAATATATATAAGTATGCATATATATATATATGTATATGTGTATGCATACACACACACATTGAGATCTGTCTTTTAAAAAGTTTGGAAATGTGAGTTGCATTACTTTTCCTCATCTGGTAACAAATCACCAGAAGACTATACATGTCAAATATAAGGTCGATTGATCAATATTTAGGGGCCCCACAGGGGATCAAAATATTGATCAATCAATCAATCAATGGCGGCCAAATTTTACCATCTTTTTTTTCATCTTCTTGGAGCAATAACTATATTTTTTTTCTTTTAGCTGATTTTCATTCTGTCAGTTACTTTTTGCACAGAAAGAAAACACAATCTTATTGATTAAGAATATTTTTTATATAGTATCAGATGGTTATAAAATTTGATTTAAAAATATAATCTTGAAAATTCTCATGAATATGAATTTTACATAGCTGAATATCTGATTTATTTAACATCTTATATGATATAATGATATTATAATTAGTAGTAGTCATTGTAATATTCTTGTTTATCAGGTATATGATAACAGTTAAATTAGAATTAGGTCAGTTTGAAATTTGTTACCTTAAAATTTGCAAATCCTGTATTTAAGTAACAAAAAAAAAAAAATATAGAATAATTCAGCAGAGAAAATTGATGGAAAGCTTTATAACAGATATAACTTATATGCCAGGATAGCTGTGGCTGTCTGAAACTTGCTTCCCAACCGCATGGTAATTATTTTCAATTGACTTTGGACAAATTTTAAAAGAAATCTTCATAACTTATTTGACAAAGGTGAATATGATGCAGTCAAACAAGTAAGCAAAAACAAAACTAAGGATGATTGTGCAAAAATTGAGTGATCTAGAAATTTTAGAAGAGTTTTAGTGGATGCAAAGAGATTGTATTTAATTGAATTGGTTGAGAGTTAATATTCATTAAATTTAGAATAACGTCATTGACACTGATGACTATGACAGCAATGGTGGTGGTGTTGACAACCACAACAGCGATGACAATGATATATTTTGATAAATTCATATATTTAAACTGTCTTCCAATAAAAAATCACCATCTGGTTCAACACTTCTTCATATATTGAGGCCAAGTCTCCGCTATTTCATGATCTTTCAGTATCTTGATACACCGATGCCTACTGCAACAAACCAGAAACTGTGGTTCTTCTTCTCATGTTGCCTTCACGAGTCTCTAAGGCATCAAATAAAGTCATTGGCATTGTTCTTCCTCTTCTCATTAAACCATATATTAATATATATATACTGGCTTCAAATTTTGGCACAAGGCCAACAGATCTTAGGCAATGGGATAAGTTGATTACATCGACCCCAGTGCCCAGCTGGTATTTATCTTATAGATCCTGATAGGATGAAAGGCAAAGTCAATGGAATTTGAACTCAGAATGTAAAGATGGATGAAACACTGCTATGCATTTTGCCTGACATCCTAATGATTCTTATTTCTTTATTGCCCACAAGGAGCTAAACATAGAGGGGACAAACAAGGACAGACAAAGGGATTAAGTCGATTATATCGACCCCAGTGCATAATTGGTACTTAATTTATCGACCCCGAAAGGATGAATTTGAACTCAGAACGTAACGGCAGACGAAATACCACTAAGCGTTTCGCCCGGCATGCTAACGATTCTGCCAGCTCACAGCCCTAAACCACGTACATACATTCTTTTTTTCTTTTACTGGTTTCAGTCATTGGACAGCAGCCATGCTGGGGTACCACCTTAAAGAATTTTAGTGAATTGAATC
>NC_069000.1:23035857-23038696 GCF_001194135.2 Octopus bimaculoides
TATATATACATATACACACACATATATATATATATATGGATGTATTTAATATTTGGGGGTTCAGTTTGTGTTCTCTCTCTTCATTATCTTATTTTTTCGATATTTGTCTATTTAATGTTTGTGTGTTTATGCATATAATTCTAGCTCCCTGCTTTCCTATTTAATCAACAGACAAACAGTCAGCTAGACATTCAGACAGACAGATAGGCAGACACACAAACAGGTAAGTATGTAAGTTGGTAGGTAGGTAGGTAGGTAGGTAGTCAAGCAGATAGACAGATAGACAAACATCATCATCATTGTCATTGTAGTTGTCAACATTATTCTCATTTTAGCATTTGCCTTTGAATTATGACTGGGTTGAATGGGTCTGCAAACACTCATTAGCTATTCTTTTTATTGAGTCATCTCCTCTGTGAGGCTCTACAAGCTGAGACTTAATGTTATCACTTCTTCCCCTGTCTACCTTTGTGTTTCGCTTCTATGTCCCTTCCACTCGAAGCAGCACCATGCAGTGTTTCACTGCACTGTCAGTAAATATTAATATCACATCTCCATTCCTGTGCAAGTGGAGGTGTGTGGCTTAGTGGTTAAGGTGTTGTACTCATGATCGCAAGATGGTGGTTTCATTTCCTGGAATGGGCAATGCATTGTGTTCTTGAGCAAAACACTTCATTTCACGTTGCACCAGCTAGTAAAAATGAGTAATCCTGTGACGGACTGGCACCCCATCCAGGTGGAGATTTATATACCATAAAAACTGGGAAACCAGTCGTTGTGAATTGATATGATGCAAAAAGGTAACTTTATCTTTACCTTTTTTTTTATACCAATGCGAGTTCTCCTTTCTGGATATGGTTGTCGATACCTTTAATGACCAGTCATTCCTTCAGTTTAGCTAAGCCTACACTCATATGTGAGTGAATATTACATGCCTTTGATCCTAAGTCTGCTTGATTAGATGAACTTTACTCAAACATGTTAGTGATTAAAGAAAGTTTTCTTTAGCTCCCAAATGGGCCCTGATCAGACTTATGGCCAAGGAAAGATCATTTTGTTTAACCCCAATTGAGTTTTGGTCAAGCAGACCTGTGATCAAAAACATTCTAGATAGATCTCTTTTTGAGCCAATGCAGAGCTCTCTATGAGGTCCAGCTTGCAGGAGATAACTGTTAAATCTTCCTCAAATTTCCTCTACCATTTTAAAATCTTTTGTTACCAACAGAAGAACAGTTCTCTAAAGTTTTTTTTCCACTCCTTTACTCTAGCTATTTTGCTTTTCTTGCATACACCTCAAGCAGTAGTTGTTGTATAACCCCATATTAGCCCTGACAGAGCAATCCAGGAGCACACAAGTTAGCTAAATGACTAGGTACAACCCACAGAACCATAGCCTTAACCCAGTGCCAGATTTAGGCTTGGTGAGGGCCCCAAGCTATATATAAAACTTTGATCCCACCACCTGTTAATACATTACACTAGAAGGCCTCACAAAAACATATTCAAAACATATATGCCTTTTAACTATTTCTAAAGCCCCCCATGGATTGCAAGACTCTAATCTGAGTTTCTTTAACTTTTTAACTATATCTGGAATTGCTTTCACTGAGCTGAGAACCATATTACACATATAATTATGCAGTAATGAATTCTATGATGTACAGTGACAATCTGAATATGTATGATTGTCTATTCATGTTCAAGCTCTAGTTAGATTACTTTGTGTAACAAAATTTTAATTTTCTTGTCTTTGACCAGTAAGTGTTATTTCCTATTTGCTTCTATCAAGAAATCAAAGGAAATGACTACTATTCCCTTCAAACTTTGCTTTTCTCACTTGGGCATCAATGTTTTGAAACTGACCTATTTTCCATTACATTTCAAACTGATTCAGTGATGAGTTGCTGAAACAGAAATATTGTTATAGTAAATATTTTACTCAATACCAAAGATTTGCTTGTCAGTTGCTTGACCTTAACCACTTGAGCATGTCCCTTCATGGCTGACCAATATATACATCTTTGATCATGAGCACTAAACAAATATTAGCCATCTTACATACTTTCTAGGGGTAAGCAAATACGAAATAACAATTGCCACCCAAGGACAAAAATCATGTTACACAGTGTTACCTAGGTATAACTTATGAAGTATAAGTAAGAAATATGAGCAATTAATGGACTTCATTTCATGGTGAACAGTGTGACTGAGTTTGAGTATTAAAAATATCAGCTTACAAGGAGAGATAATTGTGCTGCTACAGTAAAGTGGCATGAAAGAATGATGAATGATGGGTGAAAGAAATGTGTCATTGACTGATAATGTAAGGCTTCAGAGCAGAAGAAGACTGAGAAAGACAGATGGACGTGGTTAGACCTCAGAATATTGAGTTTCACAGTTTGAGATCATGCAGGATGGAGTGAGGTGGCAGACCCATCCAACACATACACACACGCGCACACATTCACATAAATACCTTGTTTTGCATTTCTGTACTTTCATACATGTATATTTGTATATTTTATCTTTTATCTTTTATTTTTTGTTTGTTTCAATCATTGGACAGTGGTCATGCTGGGGCACCACCTTGAATGGTTCTTTTTTTAAAACTGTTACTTATTCTATCAGTCTTGTTTGTTGAATTGCTACGTTTTGAGGACATAAAGAAACCAGCACCTGTTGTCGAGCAGTGGTGGTGGTGGGGGGCTTCTTGCAGTCTCCATCCACCAAATCCACTCACAAGGCTTTGGTTAACCCAAGGTTATGGCATATATATATATATATATCATCATCATCATCATCATCGTTTAACGTCCGCTTTCCATGCTAGCATGGGTTG
>NC_069000.1:23039915-23040382 GCF_001194135.2 Octopus bimaculoides
TAATTAAACACAAAAAGAAAACAAAAAAAACACACACATGAACAAATAAATAAATAAAAACAAATACAAACGAACACGTATTAACAGAGAATATAGGTGATACAGACACTCTATATATATATATATATATATATACACACACACACATAAATACATATATAATGTATAGACTGTTATAATCTACTCTGTGCCTTGCAATGGAACTGAATCCAGAACCATGTGGTTGAGAAGCTAACTTTATATCACACAGCCATGCCTGCACCTATATATACAATACACACACACACACACACATATATATATAATGTATAGACTGTCATAAGCCATTCTGTGGCTTATAACGATGAGGGTTCCAGCTGATCTAATCAATGGAACAACCGGCTCATGAAATTAATATGCATGTGCCTGAGCACAGAAAAAAAACAGAGTACAAATCTTAAACAATTTTCTTCTTTCTTTTTTTCTTA
>NC_069000.1:23040392-23040958 GCF_001194135.2 Octopus bimaculoides
TCTTTTATATGATGAAACAATACATAGTTTGTGATCCTTCTTAAGAACAGGAAGCACTTTCATGCAAACCCATGCAAATTGTACCCTCCCCCTTTCACTGTTAAACGAACAATAACTTCCATTACACCAGAAATCCAGTTCACTATATATCAGCTGTGCCAATTCTGCCCATAAGAAAGGAACAAATAATACAATGTGGCTGTAGGTCGTAACATCCTGGCAACGCCAGGATGCATTGCTAGTACATATGTATATATTTGTGTGTTTGTGTTTGTTGCCCCCCACCATCACTTGACAACTGATGTTGGTGTGTTTACATCACTTAGCAGTTCAGTAAAAGAGACTGATAGAATTAATTAGTACTAGGCTTACAAAGAATAAGTCCTGGGGTTGATTTGTTCGACTAAAGGTAGTGCTCCAGCATGGCCACAGTTAAATGACTGAAACAAGTAAAAGAATAAAAGAACATATATATGTATGTATATGTATATATGCGTATGTGTGTGTATGTGTGTGTGTGTGCGTGCGTGTGTGTGTGTGTGTGTGTGTGTGTGTGTGTGTGTGTG
>NC_069000.1:23041429-23042404 GCF_001194135.2 Octopus bimaculoides
GTGTGTGTGTGTGTGTGTGTGTGTGTGTGTGTGTGTGTGTGTGTGTGTGTGTGTGTGTGTGCGTGTGTGCATGTGTGCAACAGGTTTCTGTGCTATCAATTTCTTCTCGTGAGGTATATTGTTCTCATTTTCAGGTTAGAAAACATTTGCTGAAGAAGTCACACACAGTGGGAGTGAACCTGAAATCTCATAGCTGCCAAATGAACATGTTAACCACACCAGCCAAGCCTGTGCGCTTATGTTATATTTACTCACCCACCACCAAAACCACCACCACCACCACCAAAACCACCACCACCACCGGCACCACTGTCCCTTTCTCTCTGCTATTTTCTAAAGGACACTGGTTTATTTATAGTGTAGCATGGTGCTATTGTAAATAATGAGTATCTGAGATAAATCTGGACGGAATGGTGTTGATGCCAGAGTTTCTCAGTCTTTTGGTCCCTCAGTAATTTCTATTCCACATTACCTGTCATTACAGCACACCTTTTCATCAATCATGTCTTACCTTCATCGTATTTTAGTCTTCATTTAGCCTTTCTCTTTCTATCTCTCTTCCTCTGTTTTCTCTCACTTACTTACTCTCTCTCTCTCTCACTCACTCACTCATTCACTCTTTCTGTCTCCCTCTTTTTCTCTCTCAAGCTTTAGCAGTCTTAAATTTCTTTCTTGAGGTCCTCTCTTACTCTATTTCCTCTCCTTCTCTAAATCTCTCTTCAGTCTCCTCTTTTACCACCACTCTTTCTCCCGCACTTTCTCTCTCTATTTCTCTCACTCTCTCTCTCTCTTTCTATCCTTCTATATCTTTCTTTCTCTCTTTCTTCCTCCATTACAGCCTTCAAATCACTGAATAAATATATCATCCTTTAGCAATTTTGCTACATTGTTATTACCACCACCACCACCACCACTTCTACTACTACTACTACTACTACTACCACCACCACCACCACCACTGCCCTCACCACCACT
>NC_069000.1:23043059-23047997 GCF_001194135.2 Octopus bimaculoides
CCACCACCACCACCACCACCGCCACCACCACTACAACTCTTATTAGCTAGATTACACTGCTGCTGTTTTAAGGATGTTCTTATGGAGGTGTGCCCTTCTATAGAAACATAGATGGTAAAGTTGATAGGTGTGCTGAAGACCCACCCAACCATGAAGTCAAAGCTTCATAACGGTATTACTAATACATGCAATGATACAGATTTGATAGAGTACTAAACTTACCGTCCAGCCATGAGGACTGATATTTTATATCTTGTCACCAATACATGAAACATAGATGGTAAAGTTGATAGGGCATTAGACACCCACCTAGTCATGATGACAGAGTTTTAAATACTATTACCTGAGTGTGCAACAGATGGTAAGGTTGATAGGGTAAGAAGCACCCATTCACTCAGCCATAAGGCCAGAAGGTTGTATCTTATCACCGGTATTTCATCGTAACTGTGATAAAATCTCTAAACATTTTAACAATTAACCCTTTTGATACAGACCTGCTTGAAACTGCCCTTGATTCTACAATACAAATTCACTGTTTTAAACCTTTAGCATTTAAACTCTCTTTACTCTTTTACTTGTTTCAGTCATTTGACTGCGGCCATGCTGGAGCACTGCCTTTTAGTCGAGCAAATCGGCCCCAGGACTTATTCTTTGTAAGCCTAGTACTTATTCTATCGGTCTATTTTGCCGAGCCGCTAAGTTACGGGGACATAAACACACCACCATCGGTTGTCAAGCGATGTTGGGGGGACAAACACACACATACATATATACATATACATATATACGACAGGCTTCTTTCAGTTTCCATCTACCAAATCCACTCACAAGGCTTTGGTCGGCCCGAGGCTATAGTAGAAGACACTTGCCCAAGGTGCCACGCAGTGGGACTGAACCCGGAACCATGTGGTTGGTAAGCAAGCTACTTACTACACATGGCTACATCTGGCTGAAATATTCTACCTGTTTTAGGTTTAAACTGGCCAGCTCCAGCCCTTCATACCTTCTCCACAATATCATTCTGAAAATAAACAGTCACATTATTGAAGTCACAAAGGTGTGAGATGATGCATTATTAATTCTAAATAGTGAAATTCCACCGAATACAAATACAATACAAATTCACTTTGCCTTTCATCCTTTCGGGGTCAATTAATAAAAAACCAGTTGCGTACTGGGGTCGTTCTAATTGACTGACCCCCCTCCCCATAAAAATTTCGGGCCTTGTGCCTAGACTAGAAAAGAATTCTAATTAGTGAAGGTGCATGGCCTAGCGGTTAGGCTATTGCACTCATAATCACTAGATCATAGTTTCAATTCCCTGACTGGGCACCGTTTTGTGTTTAAAAGCAAAACACTTCATTTCACATTGCTCCAGTTTATCTTCGATCAGGGGGGAATGTTGGCCTGTAGGGTGGCATCATTGAAGGTTAAAACAATACAAAAGTACATTGTGACCAGCGATGTGTAACAATGTCTAATAGCCTGTGTAACAACGTTTAATAACCTGGAAAAATAAGCTTTACATTTGACAGACTAATCTTTAGTTCAGTTCAGTACTAAAGGGTTGAAGTGATCTAAATTAAAACCTTACTTTAAGTTTCCTGTTAATTTATACTCCAAACATCAGTTTAATAATGACAAAGCTCTCCTAATAAATTCTTGATAATTTTCCAAATTACCTGAAGCAAACAGTGTATTTTAATAAAAATATGGTAATGAAAAGGTTAAATCAGTTATAGCAGGCACAGGTATTCTTCCTGTTTTACATTCAGACTGGCCAGATCCAGCCTCTCACACCTACCTTACAATGTTATTCTGAAAATAAGCAACCACATTATCGCTATTTCAAAGCTATATGATGACGTCTGGTTAATTTAAAAGAATGTGAATAAATAAGCATTGCATTTGACAAAGTAATCTGAATGCTAAAAGAATAAATCTAAAAGAAAATAGTCTTTGAATAAAAATAATTTCATGTCCACTAAGTTCAGTCATCAGTTCACCATGAGGAATGTTCACTGCAATCCCCAAGCACACATTTTGATCTCTATTACTTTCGTTTTTCTTTTGCAATAAAATAGATTTTAACTATTAATGTTGAGATACTATGGATATATTTTCTTGGTAAACTTTCCTTGCAGTGAATTTTCTTCACAGTGAATTGATGGTGGTGAACTTACCTGTAATCAAACAATTTATACTATAAATGGTGATAGACTCTAGTTAACTGTGACTGAACAAAGGTAGTCTAGCCATGACCATCCTGTCTGTATAGGTATATATATAGGATTTCATTGGTTTCAAATATTTGGCACAAGGCCAGAAATTTCAGGGGAGGGGGCAAGTTGATTGCATCAACCTCAATGCTCAATTGGTACTTATTTTATCAACACCTGATAGGATGAATTATAAAGGTGACCTTGGTAGAATTTGAACTCAGTATTTAAAGGCAGACAAAATGCCACTAAGTACTTTGTCCTGAGTACTAACGATTCGACCAGCTTGCTGTCCTATGAAGGATTATATCATCAAGTCTGTTCTTTTCTGATTTCAGGACCTAGGTTATGTTATGAAGGAGATGTGAACGCTATTTCTAGCAGGTTGAGTAGGCATGAAGATATTCTTTAATAGGTGTGCAGAACCCCTTGTATATTTAACAAGTAGCTGTTATAGTTGCCTGATCCAGAAAAATCTATGATCAAATGTGTTATAGCCATAACTATCAGACTGTTTTAATGGTATTTATTGAGTTAAACTCCTGATAGCATAACTGAAGGAGGGAACCAGCTCCATTTAGCTGAATTAGCTGTTCTAGATGTACACTGTTTGAAAACAAGATGTTTGTTCGTGTCACATAAAGCCTGACTGCTTATAATAGAAACAGTATATATTCTTTTATTGCTTTAATATCCATTGATATTACCGGAGTAAATCAGACTGGAGTCTGGTGCAGCCCCTAAGCTTATCAGCCCTGATCGAACTGTCCAACCCATGCCATCATGGACAATGGACGCTAAATGATGATGATGATGATGACGATTTGTTTTATTGCTAGTTACCAGATTAGTGGCTGGGTGTCACTTATTTTCTACACATTGCGAGCTGGAGTGAACTACTGCTATCCACCACCAAGGATGAGCACAAAGAGCTCTAAACTGTACAACCTGGTGGTCTTGTGGCTGGAAGACGGTGGAGGTTAACTCCCCTGTTTGCAATATATATCAGGTGCAGATTGCATCAAATTACCAGCTCTAGGAGGCATCTTCCATTGGGTTCAAACAGCAGTAATGTCGGTTCCTATGGAACAGCCATGTTGAAGTGGCAATAAATATTACTTCTCAATATAATTACTGCTTTCATTGTTTATAGAGATTTTCTAACTTACTGATTTGTTTTATCAAATGGTTTGTACATATTTCCACAAGTATTATATTAGATTTTCCATGGCAGTATATTGGTTTTTAGGTGCATTTAAAAATTTTTTAATACTTTTAATTTCTATACTTTTAAATATGTTCACTGAGACCAACAAATTGACTGAGGTCTTTTATTATCATTTCCAATAATTTCTTTAAAAATGAAAATGACACAAATTCAGAAAAGAAAGAACTCAAAATAACATACATAAAGGCTTGCCTGTATTATTGTCAGAGAATCTCTTCAGAGTTACATAAAAGAATTAAAAGATTAGGATTAAGAAAAAGATTACATCTTGGAAGGCTGAGAATATACTTCCAAGCCCAAGAAACTTGATCCCTTGGGAACTTCTCAGCTAAAAAAAAAGTAAAAAATATTTTTTAAAAATTAAAAAATTATAGTAAAAGGGAAGAGGAAATTATCCACTGCCCTTTCATTGACCCTAACCTTCTTCATGAGTCATGACCTTTATTTGTTTTCTGACCTTTTTCTCTGTATTGACCTTTCAATTAAATTAGGTTTAGGGATTTGAAGAATTCTTTAGAATGTTCTTTGAATGAAGTTATTAACTTAAAGGGTAATCGAATCTTATCTTGCATACATACGCTTACACGTATACACATTCACGCACACATACATGCATTCGTATACATGTACGTCTGCATACACTTATTTACGCACATGCACAAGCTTTTCTACATTCACACACATGTGTGTGCATTTGAGTGTGTGTGTGTGTGTATGTGTTTGTGTGTGTGCGTGTGTGTGTGTACATATCCTCTTAAATATGCATCTTCCTAAATATAAATCCTTGCACCAATTGAAGCAAAAACTTATCCACACACACACGCGCACACACACACACACACACGCACACACACAAGATGCTCTCATAATCTTTATATGTTTGCATATACAGGTGTTTGTACTCACATGAGGTCTCAGTTGCATGTGTTCATACAATGATATAACACACATACATACACAAAGATATGTATAAATGTGTGCATGTGTGTGTGTGTTGGGGGGGAGGTACGTGTTAAGTAGATGTATGTAAAAGAGAGAGAGAAATTATGCAGACATGGCCTTGTTGTTAAGAAGTTCATTTCTCAGTCATATGTATTCAGGTTCAATCCCATCGCAAAGTACCTTAAGAAAATTCATGTTTCTACTCTACAGCAAGACACCTATCCTTGTCCCTTTCTACCTTTAATCTCTCAAATGCACACAGCCGAAGGTGTTGTTGTTGTTGTTGTTGTTGGTGGTGGTGGTGGTGGTGGTGGCGGCAGCGGTGGTAGTGATGATGATGGTGATGATGATGATGATGAATAAGCAGCAAACTTAAGAAATAAGTACTGGAGGCAGACGGTGCTCCAGCATGACTGCAGTTTAATAGCTGAAACAAGTAAAAGATGAAAAATAAAACGTGTGTGTGTGTGTGTGTGTGTGTGTGTGCGCACGCGTCCATGAATAATATGTATCTAGATAAGTATATATGTATATGTGTGTGTATATATA
>NC_069000.1:23050007-23051473 GCF_001194135.2 Octopus bimaculoides
ATATATATACATTTATACACACACACACATACACGGTATGTGTCTGTTTTTGTAATCATGTTCCTGTCTATATCCACTTTATATTTACTAGTGTATAACCAGCAACGTATCAACATGTATAATTTAATGATTTATTAAATATAAACTGATAAAATATGCACCAAACTAACAGTCAATATGAATGATTAAAAGACCTTGAAAATGATGCCCGGCATAACTGTATTCCAATTGCTGGAATTAGTCAATGAATAAAATGACATCTTTCTGAATTACACCACAGTATCAATAAAAATGATATTATATCTTTTATCTTTTACTTGTGGCAGTCATTAGACTGCAGCCATGCTGGAGCACTGCCTTGAAGAATTTTTAGTCAAATGAATTGATGCCAGTTCTTATTTTTGCGCTAAGCCTGGTACTTATTCTACCAGTCTATTTTGCTGATCTGCAAAATTATAGACATGTAAACACACCAAAACCAGTTGTCAAACAGTACTGGGGGACAAATACAGACACAAACACACACACATATATATTGTATGTGTATATGTATGTATATATATATATATATATATATATATATATATATATATATATATATTCATATATAGTATATATAAATCACAGTACGAGGGTGTATATTGACTAATGCATACATTTCCACAATTCTCAGCTGATTTTCCCCAATCTTTATACACACATTACTTATGTCTCAAGGATGGTCATGCACTATAGCATTTTCCCCAGAACTCCTGTGGAAATGGACAAACCGGGAAAAACGGTGGTTTACATGGGTTTTTCTCTAACTCATTGTATGTACAGAGTTTACTTGTATGTAGGGTCTTCTATACATTTTAAATCTATATGGTAGTATATTGGCATTAGAGAATATTTTTTGTGGTTTTCTTATTTTTTGATTTATTATTTATTTATATGTTGTAATTGCGTATTATTATTTGGTTAGAAAATATTATAAAAGTGAAAGTATTTTGTCTATTTGTTTCGACTGTCCACCTGTGACGGTGATTAAATTGACCAGGATCACTGTAGGCAATGAATATACAATACCAAATAATCTTAATTTCCATATTTAAACTGCATTAAACTTTGGCAAGATTAACCTCACCTATTCTGAGTTAGTCGAAAGGTAATGTTCCCTTCCCTCTCTTCTATTTGTTGACATCTTTGTATACCTACCAATGCATTGTTTCACTTTAAGGATGCTTATTTACCCATTCGTTATATTTCGAACACAACATCTTTTCACTGCAAACTGCAAAAGATTCAAAGCAGTATTCATGAACTGAAGTCAAACCTTCATGTCTTCATTTTTCATTACCTGAAGTCAATTTCAGAGTGGTCATACACTGTAAGCACATAACAAATACATTCCTTTAACTCTACTTTTTCAAGTAGGTATTATATGTTTGTGTGTGTGTGTGTGTGTGTGTATATATATATATATA
>NC_069000.1:23051849-23054808 GCF_001194135.2 Octopus bimaculoides
TATAGGAGTGGCTGTGTGGTAAGAAACTTGCTTCCCAACCACATGGTTCCGGGTTCTGTCCCACCGCATGGCACCTTGGCAGGTGCCTTCTACTACAGCCTCGGGCTGACCAAAGCCTTGGGAGTGGATTTGGTAGACGGAAACTGAAAGAAGCCCATCATATATATATATATATATATATATATATGTGTGTGTGTGTGTGTGTGTGTGTGTGTTCTGTTCCCCCACCATCACCTGACAGCTGATTTGTGTTTACATCTCCCTAACTTAGCAGTTCAGCAAAAGACACTGACAGAATTAGTACTAGGCTTACAAAGAATAAGTCCAGGGGTGAATTTGTTTGACTAAAGGCAGTGCTCCAGCATGGCCGTAGTCAAATGACTGAAACAAGTAAAAGAATAAAAGAATAGAAGAATACATATGTATATGTATATATTTGTATGTGTGTGTGTATATATATATATATATGCAAATGTATATGCATGCATACACACACACATATATATATGTATATATAGAGAGAGAGAGAGACACACACACACACACATACACACACGCACACATGTGCACATATGTCTATACACACCAATCTAAGTATTCAAACCACACTGCTGAGTATCTTGACATGACCAAATACATAATTGAAAACTATAGAGTTTCACCCAGCAACAGATTGTCATTAACAGAAAGCTGACATCAATCATATTTTTTCTTGTTGCTGCTATTCCTCCACCTGCTCCCCTTTCCTCTTGCTCCCCCTACTAATTCTCTCCACTATTCCTTCTCATCATCATCATCATTATTATTAGCATCATCAGTATAACTCTCTCTCTCGCTCTCTCTGTCTTGTAGCATTATTCTTGTCTCTTCTCGAAACAACTTTATTCCGTATGATGAATGCAATGCATATGTCTTCCTATTCACTAATCCAAAATCCCTCCTTTGATAGGGGAGGAGTCTAATGAAAGCTTAAAAAAAAAAAAAAATTACCAAAACAGCGTAAACAACAACGACAATGACTAAAATAACAACTACTGTTATAGTAACCATGACTACGAGAAGAATAACAACTAAATCACCAACCACAATAACAACTACATTGACATCAACGTTACTACATACAACAACAATTTCAGTTGCAGCACCAACAATTCCAAAATTCTTTCTACTATAAGCACAAGGCCTGGAATTTGACTGATACTTATTTTATTAACTCCGAAAAGAAGAAAGGCAAACTGGAATTCAGGGGAATTTGAACTCAGAAAGTTGTTGGCACTCTGTCGCTTACGACATCGAGGGTTCCAATTGATCCGATCAACGGAACAGCCTGCTCGTGAAATTAACGTGCAAGTAGCTGAGCATTCCACAGACACGTGTACCCTTAACGTAGTTCTCTGGGATATTCAGCGTGACACAGTGTAACAAGGCTGGCCCTTTGAATTACAGGCACAACAGAAACAGGAAGAAAGAGTGAGAGAAAGTTGGTGGTGAAAGAGTACAGCAGGGTTCGCCATCATCCCCTGCCGGAGCCTCATGGAGCTTTAGGTGTTTTTGCTCAATAAACACTCACAACACCCGGTCTGGGAATCGAAACCGCGATCCTATGACCGTGAGTCTGCTGCCCTAACCTATTGTTATTGGAGTGTTGGATTCAATACCTAACCTGAAAAAATACGTAACCTGAAGAAACATCTGGAAACTTTTAGAAATACCCTACAATCTAGGTGTATTGCAATACCTTACAATCTAGGTGTATTGCAAAAACTTGGAACTGCATGCATACTGTGTAAAGTACTGTCTGTCTGAGGTCCTTCTAGTGACTTGATAGACAGTACAAACCCCTGCTAGACAAAATATCTTCAATCAACAACCACATGATATTAGATATTGTGCGACATCGTAAATAATAATAATAATGTAATATCAATAAAATGTCTAATGTTTTGGTGCATGACTTTTTGGCCACTCTGTACTTCAAGAATGTGCCTTGAAGCATAGAAAAAATCTACTAGCATATATAAAGAACATAGTTCAGTGCTATAACAAAAGACTTAATTGAATGACAAAAACAATTTTTTTTTTTTTGATATTGGATATATTATACAACAAACCTACATAGAATCTGAGGAATTTCAATTTTACAAGATCAACTCCAAGTATTGTATAGAAAGACATATCACTGGTGTTGTATCTTGGGGTCACTATGTGATTTTTGGTCTCCTAAATCCACTAACTGTCAAGTGAATCCAATAACTAGGCTAGGCTTAAATTGGATCAGGGTTATTGTAAAAAACATTTCCATAATGTTGTTGAAAAGCAAGCTTTTCAAACACACAGCCACATGGTTGTCTATTGTATATTGTTGTTTTTGGAGTAAATTTCAGGTATTAGTTACTTAATTATCTAAATAATTATATAGCAAGCGACTCAAAATTTTTAGGTATCATATCTAATTTAGAAACAGTTATTATTATTGCGATTCTGTTATATTGAACTAATACTGTGACCAGTTTAATTATGCTTCCAATCAATTCACAACACTTGCTGCAGGATGAGAAGCACTTTTTGTACCTTCTGTCAAAAGTTTTTTTTTTAATTTTTGGCTGTTTATATCTGTTCTTATATCTATCTGGACAAGGATTCTGGATTATTTTTCCGTTTTTTTTACTTAATTTTTGAGAGCGGTTGGATTCATTTTTAGTATTCTCATTTATGAGAGCAGTCGAGTTTATTTCAGATATTCTCATTTTAAAAATCATCTCTGGCTAATCATTTTTGGCTGTTTATATCTGTTCTTATATCTATCTGGACAAGGATTCTGGATTATTTTCCCGTTTTTTTTACTTAATTTTTGAGAGCGGTTGGATTCATTTTTAGTATTCTCATTTATGATTGCAGTCGAGTTTATTTCAGATATTCTCATTTTAAAAATCATCTCTGGCTAATCATTTTTGGCTGT